>NW_027508772.1:65000-70000 GCF_051911475.1 Siphateles boraxobius
AGTCCAAAGCGAAAGAAGACCGTGGATAGTGGATACTGAATAATGCTGAACTTCCGCCCCGCTGATGGCGTGGCTCCCTCCGCAGCCAATCAGAAGGGGCTGATGACGTATGGATAAAACCGTTTGATAATGCATAATGTTGTTTCTTTTCGTTTCCTTAGCAATATGATTGCGCGTAGGTTGTTATTCGTGCACATTTAATTCTCACAAAAAAACGTTCATATAAAAACGAGTTTTATGGTATTCTGAAATCCCGCGCAATCTCGCGTGAGTTTACGCACTTCTTCTCACCTCCCATTTCCGCTCTGAATTTTCACATTCCCGCCATCATCGGCTGCTCGTGTGACTCGCGCGCAGAAATCATCATCATACCCGGCAAAACTCATACACTGACAGAGAGAGTCACATTGAGAGGATATATTCATTCACCAGCGCTTTCTTTCAGGAATTTACCCTCCCGCAGGTAAATGATATGTGTTTTATGTGCCGAATTCGCACAGGCTTTTACTCAGAATGGCCAGTTAGCAGAACCAAGCCTGTCACTCGGCCTGGGCTGCTAATGCTAGTTAATTAGCCGCGTGTGGATGATGCGTGTGTCATTATTTCACCGCGACGCGTGAGGATACCGCAATATAAAGACCCGCTTCAGAGAAATACACGAGTGGTGCTTTATTTTAAGGCGGGAAAGTGAGCGCCCTCCGAGGGGAAGCTAACGTTAGTCAAGCTGGTTGGTTTAAAGCGCGCGTGATGTCTTGACGTCTGATGCGTTTGTTTACCTTCATCTCTACTCACTGTAACTTCAGTAAATATGCGGGACCTCGGGCTATCTGAGATAAAACCGCGTAGAGGAGAGCTTTAGGCATAGATATGATGCAAAGTTAGTTGACTGTAAATGTCAGAAGTTTGCCACAGTTAAGCTCAATGCTTTTAAAGCAACAATAATGTGGTTTGACTTGAGGGATTTTGACGAGGAATAAGAGTCTGATCTAGACTGGACAAACCAGCGGACATTTTATTAAATAAATAAAAAGCATTTATATACTTTTTAACCACAAATGCTGGTCTTGCACTAGCTGTGATGCGACACGCATTACATAATCACATTGAAAGAACCAAACTAGTGTTTACAAAGACTGAGTCAAACGCCATTTACAAATAAATAAATAAATAAATAAAAGGTTAAAACAACGAGTTTGGATGATTTTGAAGTTGGAGGAGAACCCGCCCTACCTTATTGAACCGGAACACGCGAGACCTTTCAACGGGATTACGTAATGTGTGAAGTTGTGGACGTGCAAGACGAGCATTTATGGTTAAAAAGTATATAAATGTTTATTTATTTAATAAAATGTCCGCTGGTTTGTCCAGTCTAGATCAGACTTTTCTTCCTCGTCTGGATCGTGTCGAGACTCTGAAGCCGCACTGAAACTCACATTTAAACCTTCGACCCGTTGGACTCCACTGAAGTCACTGTATGGAGAAAAAACCTGGAACGTGTCCCTCAAAAACCTTCATTTCGTCAAAAACTTAATTTCTTTTCCACTGTAGAAAGAAAGACATGAATATATTGGATGATGTGGGGAGAGTAAATTATTAAAGGAGTAGTTCACTTCAGAATTAAAATTTCCTGGCTATATCAGGGTGGTGTATATTTATTTATTTGTTTATTTGTCTGGGACAATGCAAAAGAGACACATTGTAACCGGTTACAGTAAGTTGCATATAGGGTTTTTAGCCGAAGCTAATCTGCAACCCCTGTCCCTGGTTAGGCTACATACATCACCATTACCAAGAAAACAGAAACAAACAACAGAAATAACAAAAACACAACATTATATACAGATATCTGTGTGTGTGTGTGTGTGCGTGCGTATCTATTTCTCTATCCGTATGTACATGTCCATTTATAAGTGCGTCTGCACAGTGGCATGATCAGTGATCACAGATTTGGTTTTGTTTCAGCCAGTGTTTCACCTTTTCATGAGATGGTTTGTGTTTTTATTTCTGTCGGTAGGGCATTCGAAAAATGTATCCCTTTTACAGAGAAAGATGACTGACCGAAAGTGGTTTTGCGCTGTGCCACCATTAGCTGATGCCCTAGTGGTGAATCTATTAGTATTGGTTTTTGTCACATATGGACAAAGCACAACTGGAGAGAGATTATTCACACATTTAAAAATCAATTTGATAAAAGAGTACTTAATAAAACTATCATAACTAAGCAAATTATACTTTTTCAGTATTATACAATGATGCCATTTTGTTTGTTTTTGATCCATTATTTTCAGTGCTTGTTTATATAGTGAAATAATGGGTTTAACAGTTGACTGTGAGGCCTGGCTCCATACAGTAACACAATATAAAACATCATTATATATATATATATATATATACAGTATGAGTGACACTCACTGAAAGACGCCGTTGTAGACCAGCAGCTGAGTGGCGAGTGTAGCGATGACGACACCGAGCCCGAATCCGCTGCGCGAGCGATCGAACGTCCACCACAGGCCCACGGACAGCGCCGCCAGAGTCAGAGACAGCTGCACGTTATTCACGAAGTCCACCTTCTGTCGGACAGCGTTAAAGAAGCAGTTCGTACAGGAGCGCTGCAGGGATCGAACGCCCAAGCCTGCCAATCAGCTGCATTTTAGCATTTACAGCTCCATCGTCCTGAAGTCAAATGGCTTTTTGAATGGGATTTTGGTTAAATATGAACCATTTCAAGATATTTTCACACTTTATTCTAAGACATAAACGACACAACAGTAAAAGCCCCTCATGATTTTTTTAAAAGCTTTCACTTTCGGCGGTTCTAACAACTGTCTAAACATGTAAACTCATCTACTCACTACCACTTTCACATCATTCTGTATTGTTTATTCCAACTAAAATTTTAGAGAATGTTTTTTTAAAAGAAAGACTTGTTGAAGCCTAAAGTTCCTTGTTATACCTTTTTAAAATCTCCTAATTTTTTATAGCAGGTTTAGATGCACTGCAGCATCAGCTCTTATCTCAGTGTCTGAAACGGTTTGATAAAGGATTCAGTCTCTCTAAACCCAACCTTTCAGAGAGCTTACTCTGCTCTGATTGGTCAGATGACCCAGTCTGCTGTGATTGGTCTACTCTGCTCTGATTGGTCAGATGACCCAGTCTGCTGTGATTGGTCTACTCTGCTCTGATTGGTCAGATGACCCAGTCTGCTGTGATTGGTCTACTCTGACGTATGCTGGTTTTCTCCAATCAATAGATGTGTTTGAGATGAGCAAAATCTGCCTAGAACCGATCACCGGTGATCAGCGCGTAATGCATGCCGGTTAGAAATGTGTCCGCCTTGCTCTGATGTCATGCTGACGTGTGTCAAAAAGCTCTCGCGAGCGCAAGGCGCACGTGTCGGATTCTGCAGTCGCGCGGAGTTGCTCTCCACCGACTGCGCTGATCAAAAGCATGATGGGAAACGACTTGCTGAAGACACAGCTTAATGTTGATTGGTTTAAACAACCGTGATTGTTCTCTTTTAAAATGTTTGATTGAAATGTTTTAAAAAAACCAGATAGCATGGTCTGTATTAAAGAAAAAAATGATTGATAAACACTTGTTTGGAATGGAATTAAATAAAAAGTACTTTGGGTGTCTTGTTCATTATATTTATTTTCATATAAAAGCAACAGAACTTAAATTACATCCAGTTTATTAGCAACGCTGTGCACGAGCGTGAATCCCGCGATATCCATCATTGATCTCGAAGGTGTCAGATCCACTGCGAGAAGCGAGAACTGTCCGGCTTGCCTGCGCTTTTTCCCCTCCTCCTCTCACTGCAGCCGCCTACTCTCGACTACACTTCAGGCGAGGCAAGGCGCATCTCAAACAAGCCTATTATGTCATCCTAAACCCGGCCCTTTCTCAAAAGCTCGCATTCAGATCTGCCTCCATCCAGCTGACAGATACCCCTTTTCCACCAAAAAAGAACTGGTTCGGAACTGGTGCTGGTTCAAAGTTAGTTCGGAGTTGGTTCAACTTGCGAACCTTCTCAGAACCGGTTTGTTTTCCCACTGACTAGAGCGCCCAGCGAACGACGTTGTTACGTCACTGTGTACGTCGCCATACAGAAACGCTAGCAAGTACATTATTTTGGGATTATCTCTAACTTGTGTTCCATGAAGGCTTTAAAAACAATTGAAATAAGTAAGTCTTTTAATCTTTTCCTTTGATATGTAATCATTTCTGATTAGTTATGTACCTCTGTCTTGTGTCTTTTTCTTTCCGTTTATTTGTTCTATATTTTGACTGTTTTCTTCTTTGCTTACATAATGTTTTCAATAAAAAAATAAAATTTAAAAAAAGCTAGAAACGCTTGCGCCAACTTCAAGCATAATAATTACAATGGTGGACTACATCGTGTTTCTGCAAATGTTTCTCCTGGCTTTGCGGTCATAAAATATGTTTAGGACACATCTAAACCCGCCTCCAGCCCCGCCGTAAGCATGACACGGTGGTAAAAGAACGGTTCTCTGGTTCTAGTCCAGCAAAGAGTTGGTGCCGCTTTGGAACCAGTTTTCCTGGCCGAGAACCGGTTCTTTGGCTGTCGAAACACAAAGAACCGGTTCGCGAGTAGGCATCGGCTCCGAACCGGCTCTCAAAATGCTTTGGTGGAAAAGGGGTAAGACTGAACCAAGTCCCGGCACACAGTTTTTTCTTTTTCGATAATCCATTTCACTCTAATGTACGTCACGATATGGAAGAAACGATCTGTCGCTACTTGCGTTACATTTTGACTTAAAGATAGCAGTTGCTCAGCTGGACAGAATGACTGTGACAGGAGTTCAGGAATGAGAAGTGAGATGTTGTGAGAGAAGGATACAGCACTGGCATGATTTATGCCCACGAAGACGGCCACACAGCGCATGACGTTTGACCACTCCCGCTTGAGGTTATGGGGCTCCCCGAGACGCCGGTCCATACAGGGGTACAGCAAACCTATCAGCGCTGGACACACAAGA
>NW_027508772.1:72500-162500 GCF_051911475.1 Siphateles boraxobius
TGTGAGAGTATGTGTGCGTGTGTGAGCATGTGTTAGCGTGTGTGTATGTGTTAGCGTGTGTGAGAGTATGTGTGAGAGTGTGTGTGTGTACCTGCAGCCGTCCCACAGCAGGGAGGAACCCACCAGGCGGAGGAGAAGATGCTGCTGATGACGTCCGGAGGGAAGAGCGTGACGTTACGCTGCACCTGCAGCAGGTTCAGCACGAGCGCGAGGAACACTCCCACCGTGAAGAGCAGCGCGGCGCGCATCAGCAGGTTCAGCGCGCGGCTGGTGACGGCGCTGATGTACGGCCCGCGGGGCGGCACACCGTTCACAGTCTCCGCCATGACCACCGGGACTGAAGGACGAGCGCTACATCTGAGACATCACATGCCTGTCAGAGAGAAACACATCGTAATGGTCATGATCATAATCCTACAATCCCAGAAGCACAAGATGACGGTTTCCACAAAGATATGAAGCAGCACAACTGTTTAATAATCAGATCATCATATTAGAGTGATTTCTGAAGGATCATGTGACACTGAAGACTGGAGTGATGCTGCTGAAAATTCAGCTTTGATCACAGAAATAATAATTATATATTCACATAGAAAACAGCCGTTTTAAATTGTAAAAATATTTCACAATATTACTGTTTTTACAGGTTTCGTACAGATACTGTTAATTGAAATTCCAGGACTTTTCAAGCACCACTTTTTGGGTTTTCAAGGACTACAATTGGAGATCTCACTTATCAAAAAATATCTTTATTATCTTTCAAATTCTAAAAGAGGTAGATAGATCAATAAAAATAAACCAATAAAGCAAAACGGTACAAATTAAGTGTAGCAGATGCAATGACGGTGTGTGAATACAAAAGATATCACTTTCCTTATTCCAACGGATTTATTAATATATGATTGAAATGAAGAATGAAAGCTGTATCATATACTTGGATATTGATATGAGTAATGTTATGCTCATACCCATGCGAAATGGCTCAATTTCTATATCAGACGGGCTACAGCGTTAATTATGTGTGAAAAGATTGTTTAATGGATAAAATTAAACACACTCACAAAATGAAACAACAATTTCATATATATTGTCTTTCAATAATAATTCAAGCACTTTTTTATAAATATGGTTGTTTTCAATGGTATTCAATTTCAAAAAGTACTTCAAGCAACTAATACAAACACACACACACACACACACACACACACACACACACACACGATGGGTCACTGCTGGTCATGTAAGTTCAATATCTCTCAGTGATCAAAGGCCAGATCAGCAGGAGGCCTTCAGCTTCACCTCCATTACTGTCTCTATTACACTCCCATTACAGTTTACCTGGATTAATACCAATTATTATTCATCAACAAAGGTCACAGTGAAAGTACTAGTAGGTTGAAGATGATGAATTCTCCAAAACATCAGCATAACATTATAGCTAAACTCGTAACGTTAGTTTCTGACCTAGTGAGAGGCAAAAACGGTAATATCCTAAATTAGCTAACTTATTAACTCTATATCAATAGATATCTAATAACATGTCACAAATGACTCACCTTTGCGCAGTTTTAACAAACCTCCTCTCTGTCTCTGAGTTTGAACTGAGATATTAAAGTCCAAAGCGAAAGAAGACCGTGGATAGTGGATACTGAATAATGCTGAACTTCCGCCCCGCTGATGGCGTGGCTCCCTCCGCAGCCAATCAGAAGGGGCTGATGACGTATGGATAAAACCGTTTGATAATGCATAATGTTGTTTCTTTTCGTTTCCTTAGCAATATGATTGCGCGTAGGTTGTTATTCGTGCACATTTAATTCTCACAAAAAAACGTTCATATAAAAACGAGTTTTATGGTATTCTGAAATCCCGCGCAATCTCGCGTGAGTTTACGCACTTCTTCTCACCTCCCATTTCCGCTCTGAATTTTCACATTCCCGCCATCATCGGCTGCTCGTGTGACTCGCGCGCAGAAATCATCATCATACCCGGCAAAACTCATACACTGACAGAGAGAGTCACATTGAGAGGATATATTCATTCACCAGCGCTTTCTTTCAGGAATTTACCCTCCCGCAGGTAAATGATATGTGTTTTATGTGCCGAATTCGCACAGGCTTTTACTCAGAATGGCCAGTTAGCAGAACCAAGCCTGTCACTCGGCCTGGGCTGCTAATGCTAGTTAATTAGCCGCGTGTGGATGATGCGTGTGTCATTATTTCACCGCGACGCGTGAGGATACCGCAATATAAAGACCCGCTTCAGAGAAATACACGAGTGGTGCTTTATTTTAAGGCGGGAAAGTGAGCGCCCTCCGAGGGGAAGCTAACGTTAGTCAAGCTGGTTGGTTTAAAGCGCGCGTGATGTCTTGACGTCTGATGCGTTTGTTTACCTTCATCTCTACTCACTGTAACTTCAGTAAATATGCGGGACCTCGGGCTATCTGAGATAAAACCGCGTAGAGGAGAGCTTTAGGCATAGATATGATGCAAAGTTAGTTGACTGTAAATGTCAGAAGTTTGCCACAGTTAAGCTCAATGCTTTTAAAGCAACAATAATGTGGTTTGACTTGAGGGATTTTGTCTTATGTCACGTGGTATTTTTGTAAAGTTGTAGATGCTGTGAATTTAATGCAGAATTATACTGTGCTCTAGTTGTGTGAAAGGTAGCGATGGTTAGTGTTAGATGTCTGGGATGTGATTGATGTCATTTACTCATCCTCATGTTGTCCCAAAACTGTACGAGTTTTTCTTCTGCTGAACACAATAATGATTATTTGAAGAATGTTGGTAGTCAGACAGTTGATGGTAGCCATTATTTGATTACTAACATTCCTCTAAAATATCATCTTTTGTGACAGGATAAATAAATAAAGACATATCTTCTATGATGGCAGAACTAACGTTATACCTTTAAATGACATTAACACTTGATGGGTTCACACTGTGACACTGAGAAACTATGATTTAGTTTATTATTTGGGAGAGTCAGATTCATGAAATTCATTAAAAACACGAGTTATGTGTTCAGTTTTCCTGTAATGCGTGTCTCCTTCACAACAGATGTCTAGCATGAGACATTCAGGTTCAAATCCCTCTGTACTCAATCATTGTATCCCTTAAAACTCATCTTTGACCACCAAAATGACATTTAAACGTTTTTTTTCCTGTGAAAAATTCTTCACACTTTAAAATATCTTGGATGTAACTCTATGCCTCATTTAGTATGCGTGGTTCTATGAATATGCAAATGAGCCCCGCCTCCACTCACTCACTCACTCAGCTCAGACCCCGTTTACACGAAGGGAAAACACCGATATTTCCCTGCGGTTTGGCCTCTCGTTTACACGAAAACCCCCGTGTTTATCACAGAAAACGATTATTTCTAAAAACTCCCGACCAAAGTGGAGATTTCTGAAAATATAAAGTTTCTATAAATACCCGGCTATGTGTCAGAGATCCACTCGTTGTCAATCACTCGTTGATCTGATTGGTTACAAGGTAGTCTGTGACGTCAGAAACACCAGCGATTTCAAACCGTGTTTTTGAGACTGTCTTTGGTTCACTGCAGTTTTAAGCAGAAAATACTCGACTTATGAATTTACACACGGTTCTTTCTTCACAAGCTTCAAATCGGGATATATATTGTTTGACATGCGCACACTGCACAAATATACAGAGTGTCCCGTTGTCTATCCATAACCATTCTCATACATCGGTTCTTTATTTGTTTTAAACGGCAGACTTGATGTCCGTCTCTGGTCATAATTTGGAGACTATGAGCATATGAACCGCTGTGCCCTTTTATCACACAGGAAAAATGCCCAAAACCAGTCGTCTGTGGATTCCACCAAAAAAAATTCCCATCTCATCCCAATCCCATGAAAAAAACTGGGGGAAAATCCCGTCCCAATCCCGTAATGACGACTCCCACTCCTGGAATCTGTCAGTTACAGTAAAAGATACATTATATCACAGTAGGGCTGGGCGGTATATCGAGTTTGTACAATATATCGATATTTTTTATCCCCACGATATGGAATGAGGCAATAGCCGTTTATATCGATAAAGTAGTTTGATACGAGCACATCTGAAAAATAGCGGAGGACGCAGTGTGAACTCCTGCAGTGAAAGTACATGGTAGCCTACAATTTGTCCTAAACATGACACAAGCTTATATTAAGCGCTTTAACATAACTGGTAAGATATAGTTAACAAGTTTAAAGCAGCTTGCCCTGTCAGATGCTCTGACAGATACTGTTGCTGACTGACAGATAAATACTTGCGCTGTTTAATTCGTTTGAGACGTGGTGTTTTCCTCAGTGCTTAACTTACATTTCACAGGTATATTCTCCATCTGTAAATGTTAGAAAGTCAAACAAATATGTCCATTTCACTGTCAGGAGAGGACGAGCTTCTGCAAGTGAATCTCCGCTAAAATTCAAGCTTCCGGTAATGAGCGTCGCCGCGCCAAACATACGAGCACAATAGAGGAGTAGCGCAATAATTCTGACTAAAATATACATAGGCTATTGCTAAAATATTTGTTGTTGGAGACAATAAATGTGCCATATGTGGAATTTTAAACCTAAAAGTATATTTTTATGAAAGTGACCATTATAATGGGGTAATCAAATGCAGGCTAATATAACTAGTTTGTGTTTTTGTTTTTATTTTCATTTTTAGTTTAGCCTTTAGTCATTTTAAAAACAAAAGAATTATATTTGTTTTTAGTTTGTAATGTTACAATGTAATGTGATTTTAACCACCTTTTTGCACATAATATATTGCATAGCCTACATTTACATTCACTATATTTGTTTCCATATCCTTCAATATCAACATTGTTTGGATATCATTGAGCAGGATGTTAAATTTAAAAAAAAAAAAAATACAGATTTTCTTTATCCAAATAGAAAAACGTAGAAAGTACCGAGATATATATCGTATATCGCCATTTAACCAAAAAATACCGAGATATGATTTTTTGGCCATATCGCCCAGCCCTACATCACAGCATGCCCATGATCTTAGTTGAATAAAAATCCTAAATGTAGTTTTTTTTATTAAACTGAAAGCCTTCTTAAACAATGCATACACATTAAATTTCATTTAAATCATCCATGCAAATACACACACACACACACAGGCACACACACATTACGCCGTACGTTTTTTTTGGTTACTTCAGACCTGCCAGAAATGTCGGTGAGCAAAACTGAGGTATCATTATCCGACTGATTGTTGCAGCGTGGCTTTCATGTCTGATCCTTTGATTATGATTTCCGCAGCTACAAAGTCCAGGGAAGCTGCTTCTTCTCTTGTATATTGCTGGTTGGCATCGGCACACACACTCTTGATGCATTACCGCCACACCGACTGTTACGGGTGGAGCACGTCATCCAGTAACCAGCACGTAATGAAGGACAACTAGAATCGAGTTCAAAATTAAAAACGTTTATTCATATGAAGGGTATATTTGTGTATAAAGGGTGTATTTGTGTACAATATTTGTCTTCACGTGTCACCTGGTCTTCTGTCAGGGCTGGTGTCAGGATCATCGGCCTCTTCTGTGTCCCGGAGGTCGAGGAGGTCCTGATGTCCGTCTCCGGGCCCAGACTGACCAGCGGCGGCCCGGTCCGCATACGCATCCGCTGTGGAGAACTGGGAACCACCAAATGGAGAGAGGGCGTCTTCGAAATCCACGAGAGAGACAGCAAAATAAACCTGCTCGTGAAGTTCAACAGCGGTGGAGCGGCGAGGATATTTCAGGTGCACAAACCCTGTCTTTAACACACGTGGAACAATGCTCAGGAAATTGTAGGGTTTTTTATTTATTTATTTAAAGGTTATCGAACCTTTAGACCAAATCTAAAAGAAGAGTTACGCAAATATGCGTTTTTGAAGTATCATATTTGATGCATCAGTTGTTTTATAACTCGTATAGTGCGAATATCGAGGGTCAGTTTTATTCAGAAGCCAAAACTTAGCAGAAATATGCAGTTTGGTGCATACGCTGATATTATCTCTGCTGTCGTATCTATATCTGCCAATAATGGGCCTTAGTAATATCATATTTAATTAGGGGTGTAACGATACACAAAACTGACGGTTCGTTACGTACCTCGGTTTTGAAGTCGAGGTTCAGTTCATCGGGGGAGAAAACTAAACGTATATATATATATTATATTTTTATTAAACAGCGTTTTACAGAATTAAATATCCCTGTCTTTAAATAAATTAAATTATAATTAAAAGATATTCTTAAGGAAAAACAATTATCTCTGCAAATGCTGTAAACTATATAGAGAGCCCTCACTTGAACATTACTATAATATTAAAGATTAACAACAGAACCCCGAATAATAGATATAATAATCAACACTCAAATAGCAAATTGTACGCAAACATGTAAACCTCACAAGGCAGTTTTTGCATTAACTTCTAAATCTAATTATGTTTTTAATCCAATTCGTTGTTGAAATTGAATAATTTACACAGTGGCTGTCATTGTCGTTACGGATATTTTAAGCATACATTAAATAATAAAGACGTCATTATCTGGTTAAGTTAAATATAATATATATTCTGCATATATTTATTAAAAGAGTTTGTTTCTCTAGCGAGCTAACAACCTGTGGACACTAGGGGTGTGCGATATTGACATTATATCTCAATATTTAATCTAACGATTATTAGACGATATTTTGCTGAGTGTGTGTATTGTGTTGGTACTTTGGCAGGTTTAGGACTGTCGTGGACGGCCGACTCCTAAAGTTTTTAATATTCTTCATACTCTGTGTGGTGGTCAGTTCACAGCAGTGACAGAAAATATATTTTCCAATATTTTTCAATTGATTTTTACCTTATATGGGCATTTTTACCTTTTATAAAGCCATTTTAAACCTAATTATATGCATGCATCATCTTTTGTGTCAATTGCATAAATTTAATCAAATTCAATTTTAAAAATAAGACTCAATAGGGCTGTTATCAATCAAATGAAATCAGTATCAACCAAATTCGTTGCAATATTGAATATTTAAATTTAAAATGATTTAAAACAAGAAAAGATACTTTAAATGTGAAACTGAAACTGCCAGTAGGTGCAGCAAGTCACTGTTAATGAGCGAATCATTGAGATTCAAGGGTAGAAGCATGTGACTATCTTAATCTATCTTAGTCAACTGATTGGTTCAAAAAGGCTTTATTTTTAACTATTTTCGATGGTGAAATAGAGCAAAAACAGGCATTATCGTGTCTAAAATGTAAGTCACTTAATATTTATTTTATTTTTATTTATACATTTACCTGACGCTTTTATCCAAAGCGACTTACAATTGCTATATATTTCAGAGGTCGCACACCTCTGGAGCAACCAGGGGTTAAGTGTCTTGCTCAGGGACACATTGGTGTCTCACAATGGATTCGAACCCGGGTCTCTCACACCAAAGGCATGTGTCTTATCCACTGCGCCATCACCACCCCTAATATTAACTTCTTGTTTATTAAACTTGTATAAAATCAATATCACATTTGTTATCATGCTGATATGTGGAGAAAAACTGCACTGTTGTGATATTTTTTTCTAAATGATAAGAATAAAGACTAAATGACGCAGTAAAAGCGTCTAAATGCGCATACTACTACTACATACTACTAATGCCCTTTTCACAAGATGTAAAATAAGTCTCTGATGTCCCCAGAGTGTGTATGTGAAGTTTGAGCTCAAAATACCCCACAGATATTTTCATATAGCATGTTAAAATTGTCACTTTTTGAGGGTGAGCAAAAACGCACCGTTTTTGTGTCTGTCCCTTTAAATGCAAATGAGCTGCTGCTCCCGGCGCAGGGGGCGGAGCTTCAACAGCTCGTGTCCTTTTACCTCAAACACACACGCACTGAACATTTCTAAAACCTTTAGCCTTTTATGTTCAAACCGAAGTCAGAAAGATGGAGAGACTCAAGAAGAAGTGAGAACATTTCTGAATGATTAGTTGATGAATTTATGTAGCTTATGTAGTCATCTTCTAGTCATTGATTAGCATATTCTGTCTTGATCATCTATAAATCATGTTCTGGGGGCGGGGCTTATGTAAATATTATGGTTGGTGATGTCACTAACCCGGGAGGAAGCTCATGTAGTTCCTATCAGCCGTTTGTTGTAGTCCTTAAACTATTTCTTTAAAAGCAAAAATCTCCCTTTGCTTTGAACTTTGAGCGTAGTAACTGCAGATGTTGTTTATGCTCAAACAGCAACATTACACACTAACTAAAGTTAGAAAAGTGGAATCATAATCAACCAGCCCTTTAAAACAACAATTAGCATATATGTTTATCGCACACCCCTAGTGGACACTGAATGACTTGCCTGAGTTTGAGTTGTTTACAAGCTGTTTTGAGGCAGCTTGTAAACAACTCCGTTGAAACTGAGCGACTACATGAGATATGATGCAAGAACTGTATCTTTCAACACGCCTTCAGGTGTCATTCATGTTTATTCTGTAACTGAGGAAGAGACGATCGCGTTCACTCGTGCTTTATTTATAAAATAAATTAATTGTTTGAATTTTGTGATAAAATGGGCACGATTTGAAAGACCACACTTTGTTTCTAATCGAAAGTAACCAAACACAGAGCTTATTGTAATTATTAGTGGTTAATGTGGTGGTTAGGATACAATGTGGTGTTTTGTACACATAAGACACATGAAAATTACTGTTACACGCCTAATTACTATTTAGTCAAATTTCAAGGACGAAAAAACCTTTATTTTTCGGTTCGGTTTGAGTATCGTTACACCCCTATATTAAATGCTTAGGTTTTTTTATCAAAGCTCTGTAGTTTTAAAACATATAATGCAATGCAATACAATGATGATTGAGAGATGTAGAAATAAACTTTCCTCAAAACCCAGATTATCATATACGAGACTAATGATTTTAGTTAGAATCAATTAAAGCTGCTTCAGTCCAGTAAGTGTTCATCTTGAAATATTACTAACAATATCAAAGTTATTCTAGCGTTTCCTTGTTAAAATCAGAGCTGATTTGACACAGAAAGACATCAGTCTGACAGGGAACTACACTGCGACCAAAATGGTCGCATATGCGACCTTTTGAAATGCCATTGCGCCCCTAATTTTTAATGGGTCGCAAATGTATCACCGTTTGATTCTTTTTGTACCTACCTAATGTTTTAGGCAATATGCTATGATTTACTATGAGCATTTATTAAAACAGAAATGTGTATTTTAAGAATACGTTTTATAACGCGCTCTGAGCATTCAACACATCAAGTTGGCTTCGCGGATTCGCGCTTGTTTAACTGAGAGAACGAGCAGAGAGAGTGAAAGCCCCAGTCGCGCGCGCGCTCTCTCTCCCTCCCTCGCTCATAATCATGAATTAAGTTGACTGAATATCTTTGAGAATACACGATGGTAAAAGGTCGGAAGACCGAAGTTTTTTTTTTTTCTGAACTACCACTGGTTGTGAATTGTGCTAAAATAACGTTGCCTCATCTTCTCTGAAAAGCTTTCCACACATTCAGATGGCATAAACCACTCTTTCAATAAACAAAACAAAAAATCTATCTGGTGATGAAATGTTTTCTGTGTTGAGACAAATCTTGTGCGATGTCCTAAACTGCCTGGATAATCACACAACGTGTGCCGTGGTCCGTTAATGACACGTCCGATTTGCGAACTGACTCCTTTGAACCGATTCACTTTAATGAATGGTTAAAATAACAACTGATCTGTCCAACACTGAACTCAAGAGTCATTCTAGAATGATTCATTCTTTCCAAGTAGAGCTATTCAAGTCATCTGGTGAAATTGTTTTTATATCGCAATATATATCGCAGAAAAATCAAATATCGCAATGTCATTTTTTTACCAATATCGTGCAGCCCTACTGTAAATTCTGTGGGCCTTCAATTGCAGGACTGTCCAAATTTGTGACTGCGTCAAAACAATTCAAACACGAATCATTGAAGCTTCACAATGACATATTATATTTATTTTACTTTTCCGTAAGAGTTCAGAAGTCTGCCCATCTGTGCCAACCATAGCATGGTGAAATCCAAAAGAAATTAATTTAGCAATTTATTGTGTAGGCTACTGTATTTTCTATTGCAGTAAATCTATCCCAACCATTTTTAAAGAAAACAAGAAGGCATGTGTTTTAAAAGATGGAGAGTAAAATAAAAAGCACATCTGTATGCAATACAGTTTCACTATTGGTCATTATTATCCAGAGCGGCTTACTATATAAATAATTTGTGCGACCAAATCATGTTTTGCGCTAGTAACTGAAAAAGTTAGTAGCGCAAGTGCCACCAGTGGAAAATGTTAGTGTAGTTCCCTGGTCTGATGTGAGCTATCAGTCAGAGACAGAAGGACTGGAGGACGACAGCTTCTTCAGCAAAGATTTCATCATTTAGAGGCCTTAGGATTAGGGTTTAGAAACCACTATAAGAGACATGATTAAGACGTGAGCATTGTGTTTTTCTGAATGCCATTTAATCTCATTTTGTTGATTTTATTTCAGCTGCATCACAATGTAAAGCAGGTTTCGTGGTATCAAACGCACGGCCCAAACCGAATGACTTTGACTCTGAAAGACTCGAGTGTTGTCATGATGGACAAACTGACCATGCTGGTTGCAAAAAAAATGAAGGAATACCTTGAGAAGGTCCGGCTCGGTAAACCAGCAGGTGCGTGTGTGTGCCGTCACGATTTCTAGCCGGCACATCCCTGTCAATTATATGTGTATATATAAATACACACACATGCATGTATATATTTAAGAAATATTTGCATACATATACTGTATATATTTAAACATAATTTATATATATATTTTAAAAATATTCATTTTATATATAAATTACACCTTTTTCTTAAATGTATGCATGCATGTGTGTGTATTTATATACCCCGTACACACACATATTATGTAAACACAAACTTTTATTTTGGATGTGATTAATCGTTGCCCAGCCCTACTGTCAATTCTTTCTCACACGTCATGCTAATTTTTGTGTTTGTCGTTTTCAACCTTCATTTAGTATTAAAGACGAACCAGGGAAGTGCTAGCTTTGGATTAGTCCTCGGGAATCGCGCGGCGCAGAACGACTCTGGTCTTTCTCCATCAGATAAACAGGTAGCGCAGCATCACAAGCCCGCAAATACTCTTCAACTCTTCTCTAAACGTCACATGACTGAGCTGTTGTTTCTTCCAGACCCCCCCGAGGCGTCCCAGTCTCGACAGCAGAGAGGACGGCACACCCCGAAAGCCCCTCGCGAGTCCCAGCCGGGTCACAGCCACACCGGGCCGAAACGGGCTCTCCGAGAACAGGTGCGCACATTCACCCTCGCAATGCCTTGAGATTCGGGGACAGTCAAGTCATCCTCATTTATATAGCGCTTTTAACAATGTAGATTGTTTCAAAGCAGCTTTACAGAGATAAACATATAATTTAAGGTAACAGAGATTGGTTTGGTTTTATAGTGGTTCTTGAAAAATGTTTTTTCCAGCTAAAGTTAGTTTTGATTGATTCACTTCCATCTAAATTATAGTTTGTTATTAAATTAGGGGCCGCTAAGACGACACCGTTCTCTCTAAACAGACTTTAAACGTGAACCTGTGATAGACGCTGATGACATTCACATGCGCATTAAGAATTGATTCTATAGTTATGTGCGTTTGAATATATGTGCGCAGGTTTATAATTCCTTACAAACCATGCCTAAACAAACTACTTGTCTATAAATTTGATGCAGAATTTTATTTTATCTTATCACTTTGGGTAGGTAGCGAACCGAAAAATTCCACAACGCTTTATCTGTAGAGTGGTATAGGGATCCTCCATAGGGAGAGGCTAGTTGGCACTTCAGCACTGCATTGTCATCAGGTCCAGGCGAAAGTCCTTCGTCAGATCTGGAAACGGCCTGGATCCGGCAGGCTGCGGGAAAACCTCGGGATAAACAAAGACACTAAAATTAGCGTAGATGCCATTCTTCTTATGATGTAAGTTCTTAAGATGAAAGTGTCTCCAGTCGGGCTGCCCTCGATTAAAGACTTTTCTAGTCGACTAGTAGTCGTTCATACAAGCCTTCAGTCGGCTAATCGCACGTTTATATTAACAAGCCATAAATAATAATAATGCTCCTTTGAATTTGTGCGCTGATTAGGCTATACTTATTTTATATAGGCAATTAAACTCAAAGCTTGCCACAGCGCACCAGTAAAAGTAATGATTATGAGTGTGTTGTGAAAAAAAAAACAGAATGAGACCACCAATACGTTTATTTTACAAAATGTTTGGACAGTGTTTTCTGTTTTCGGCTGCAGGTGTGCACATTTACCCTGGCAATGCTTTTAGATTCGGGTACTGTGTCTCTAGAAAGTGTTTCATTTTTCCAATTCAATTCACATTTATTTGTATAGCGCTCTTTACAATACACATCATTTCAAAGCAGCTTTACAGAAAACGCATGAATCCACATTACAATTTAGAACGATCTGTTATCAGAGGTGACCAAGTTATGTATTTCAGAAATGTACATATTTAAATTAATACTTTTATAAGCTAACTGTGATTTTGTATAATTTAATAAAGGCAGAAACAACGAGCTCATTGAAGTAATGAATACTTGTTTGTTAACAAATGATTGTGACATTTAGAAAATATTTGCATTGGTGCATGTTGATTCAGAGTTTACTTTAAGTAGTGTTATTCTGAAAAGCACATTGATAGCCTTGACCTCCGCTAAAAGTGCTGTCCTGTAGGAGTGAGAAGAGGAAGAGGCTGATGAACTCTGATGGAGATCTGACCGAGGACTATCCCAAAGAGAACGACTCTTCTAGGTACGTGTGTGTAAACTTCAGTCATTTTGACACGACTGTGCAGAGGTTTAGGGGTTCGTGAAGCCGGTGAGATTATGAAAGCTGGTTGCATCACGCACATAAGGAGAACGGGGAGTCCGCGGGGTTTTAAACGGTATTAAAAGTGTATTCACGCGGGAGTGATCGCATGGATTATTTTAAAATACTCCGTCATTCATTCATGGTCACTCAGATAAGAGGAAAACATCATTCAGCCATGCAAATGATAAAATGCTCAAATAATGCTGAACAATAAATCTAAATAAAATTGAAATTGTTATGGCTTAGTGATTATGAAAGTGCTGTGATTTGTGGATTACTGATGATCGCGAGTCTGGAGAAACGGGCGTTTATTTACTCATTCTCAGTGTTGGGAAACATAGCCTGCATGTGTTATGTTATTGTGTTAATAACAACTAAAGTATCTAATTATGTTATATATATATATTTTGTATGAAAACTTAAGGATTAAAAAGTACCGTTGTATCAGTGCTGCGCTCTCTCTCTCACAAACACAGAGAAGGTGATTGTAAAATGAAAATTGACGGGCTAAGTTTAAATTTTGTTCTTGCTTGTGTTTTTTCTGTCAAAATGTCAGAAAGCATTTCTTATTAGCATATCCATCCGTGTTTTTAAAATTCGTTAAATGACGGACGCTTTACCGTTAACACAGCACTCATTATGTCGGATTCGTCTTATTCGAACTTATACTTGATATTCTTTTTAGAATAAGTGATTAGTTTTGCTATTATTGGTCATGTGACAGGACTCCTGTCTATTCACTGTCAACTGCTTTCTATAAATAGCCTACGTTTGTATTGGCTAACGTTTTTCCCGCTAATGCGTGTCCTGTTTTCAAATGCTAAGACAGCATGTCACACATAGAATCCCTTTTCCCTGTGGGATTTAGTATCAAATTTGGATATTGGAATAATAAAGTAGCCAATTTAAAATAAGTCACATGTACACACAATGTTCCTGTTTTTTTGTTGTGTTTTTTTTTTACCGTTTTCTAGGGGTTTCTTAATTTTAGACTAGTTGACCAGCACACATTATATGCAATGCAATATTAATCATGAATAAAAGATGGTGTTGAGTGGTATTGAAACTTTGGACTTTCACTATATATTGCAGTGAAATTTTGGATTTGGGTCAAATTCAAAAAACTTTAAGTCAAAACTAGAATTATGAAGATGGGCACGTGTTTGTGTGTGTCTTGTATTCTCAAAAATATATGATTTAAATGATTTTAAACCATTAAACTGTTTCCAGAGCTGCAGGCGTGTGTAACTATACTGGACAACTCTTAAAGTGACAGCACTAATATTCCTGCTGCCGTCTCTAATAACAACACTAATCAAACAACAAAAGACAGAGAAAATACACTCGTTCTAGACTGAATAACTTTTGTAACTATATTTGTAATGTATTTTTTTATTTATAAAGTGTAGTGTTATTTTACATTTGATTACAGCAGGGGTGCCCAATCCTTCTGTCGATCGACTGTCCTGCACAGTTCATCTCCAGCCCTAATCAAACACACCTGAAGCAACCAATTAAGGTCTTCAGGATCACTTGAAAATGAAAGGCAGGTGTGTTTGATTAGGGCTGGAGATGAACTGTGCAGGACAGTCGATCGACAGAAGGATTGGGCACTCCTGGGTGAAAGTTTCTGTACCTGAAAACCTGAAAATATTAAAACACTGTTTATTTCAGTCATATGTTTGTTCAGTTGTATCTGTTTGTTGCGATTTGCTATTTTTTTATTCGTTCATTTTTTTAATTACTGAGTGTTTACTTGTCTTTAATAATGCTTAAAATTTACATTAGTTAGGCTAGTTGTTTTTACTGTATTTATCAAATGCGAACTTGGTGAAGAGGAGACTTTTTTTCCTAAACATTTAAACTTAAAAGTTTGTACTTAAATGCGAATACATGTTATTTCTCTGGTTTTCAGCAACAATAAGGCCATCACAGACGCATCCAGAAAGTTCCTGCTGAGCTGCAAAGAGAAACTCAAGCAGTCGGAGGAGAACCGAGCGTCGGGTTAGTGCCTCACACTCACCTTATCTGCTGTAACGTCTTCTCAGCCGGATTCATCACTCATAATCCTCGCTTTATTTCCTCAGCTCCACACACTCCTGCTCCTCTTCAGCCAACATCCTTTTATGGGAGCCGATCAGGAAGTAAAGACTACACACAAACCCATTCGTTTCTGGACAGGTAAAGAGCCGTGACTCAGTGTTGTTGCGTATTGTCGGCAGGCTGTGCACTAGGGCTGACAAAATGGCTGAAAAGCTAATTTCTTAAATATTAGCAAAATTCAAAATGTATTCAAATTCTAAAGGCAATACTTAAAGCTGCAGTCCGTAACTTTTGGTGCTCTAGGGGTTAATAAAAAATCTTGCGGAAGAACATTGTAGCTTGCGGAGCTGCTTCTCTCTCTTTACGCTTCAACACACAGCGTAATGAACTACATGAACACAAGATAGCAAACTGCCATTCAGAAACACTCACTTCTAGTCACTACATCTACATATTCATCTTCATACTCCTGTTCATCTAAAACACCAGACGCTCAGCTTGATCTGAGCGAGTGCTGAGTGCTTTCTGTTGACAATGTTTCCAGCTGAAGAAAACACACACACTCCGCTCTGACTGATGTGCAGGTTTGGTCAAGTGTGTCGTTGCATGATTTTTGGCTCCAACGGAGAGTGTTTTCGTCAGCAGGCCTTTTCCCGCCATTTTCACATTGGCAACGCAGGCGCACTGCTAACAAAAAAAAGCCTGCGTCTGTTACGTCATCATATCTTGCGTGCCTCTTGACACCCCAGAAATTTGAATGTGCAGGTTATTTTATTTGACAGCCCTACTGTGCACTTTCTAACCGGGCCCTGATCTACAGCATGGCAGCCATAACATACATTTGATCAAAGTTCATACAGAATAACTAGTGCAGGCCAGTTCACAAACACCAGCCCATACTGTTTTAGACTAAAATCAGTGCATGACTTGCTGAATGTTATGAGATCTGACCCTGTGCTCCCTAAATCTTCATTTTCAGGCCCAGCAGTACAGGCCAAATTCCATCTGCCAAAAGAAGCCTAATGTTACCCAATCACTCGACTCCCTTTAAAAAGGTGCGCCCAACTCTGGACTACGGTGGCTGGAACAAGCCAAGACCATCCGCTCTGGCTCAGCCTCAGCCTCCACTGCAGGGGTGAGTGTCCGACACACACTGACCCTGACAAATACTGCTCAAGTTCTTGTTTTCCCCACGAGTTCCATGTTTTCAGTTTAATTTCCCCAAAAATATTTAATTGCATGTACAGGTCCTTCTCAAAAAATAAGCATATTGTGATAAAGTTCATTATTTTCCATAATGTAATGATAAAAATTTAACTTTCATATATTTTAGATTCACTGCACACCAACTGAAATATTTCAGGTTTTTTATTGTTTTAATACTGATGATTTTGGCATACAGCTCATGAAAACCCAAAATTCCTGTCTCAAAAAATTAGCATATCATGAAAAGGTTCTCTAAACGAGCTATTAACCTAATCATCTGAATCAACTAATTAACTCTAAACACCTGCAAAAGATTCCTGAGGCTTTTAAAAACTCCCAGCCTGTTTCATTACTCAAAACCGCAATCATGGGTATGACTGCCGACTAGGGGTGGGAATCTCGAGGCACCTCACGATTCGATTCGATTACGATTCAGAGGCCTGCGATTCGATTCTAAACCGATTATCTGAATCTTTTTGTGTGTGTGTGTGTGTGAATATAAATACTTTGCTTTAAAAGTACAAAGTAATGACCCATAAAGAATTAACGTACAACATATTTTATTAAAATTGCAAAGAACCAACAGGAAAATAAATGTGTGTTTGAACTAGCAGCATGAGCATACTTGTAGTGAATTAATAATATAACAACAACAGGTGTTCTGACGATTCATGCTACCCATCGAGATGTGCTACTTACTGGTGCATGTGCAGACTCATGTTTCTTCTGCTTACCACGCCCATAAATCTATGCATCCTTGCTGTGGAGACTTGTAGGAAACTTTGACAGGTCAAAGATGAATATTTGATGATAATTTTTACTTTTCACACCCGATTTAAAAATAAAAACAGTACATTATACTGTACTCTTAACTTCGAATTTTATTATAATTTTATTTCATATAATAATATCATTTTTACTTGTTATATCAAATGTGATAATTGCTAGTTCATTTAAAATATCAAAATATGCCCCCCATACACTTACCCTGATTAAAATGAAATAACGATGTCATAATATTGTGAGATTTACACCATTATGGAAACAATAGAGAATGAATCAACATTATCTGTGATCGATTCGCGTTTGGGTAGCATTTTTCGACAAGGCAGCAGAAATCGTCTGAACACCGGTACAGCCCAGAGCCATAGAGAGAAACGGCTCTGGTACAGCCGAGTGTTTTTCCTCCTCTGGGTGGAAACGTGTCATATGGCTTCTCATATTTGTCGTGTTGCCGAAATATTTTAGTTTTATTCTACAAAGCTTACAACTAGTGTGGCTCTTGTCCAGCTCCTTTCCCCCTTCAACTTCATAGAAGCCAAAATATTTCCACACGTCAGCTTTTAACGAGGAGGGTGTTTGGATTTCGCGCTCAGCCATCGCGTCTCTGTTATGTGCGCACGCCACAGACGGTCCGGGCACTGCACTTCCGCGCTTCAGAGTTCCGTCTTTTGCGTTCCGTCAATATTACGTCATTATAAATAGGCTACATATCTAAAAAAAAAAAAAAAAAAAATTTTTTTTTTGACATTTGTGAATCGAATCCGAATCGTCCACGTCCGTCCGTCCGCATCTAAGAATCGATTTTTTTCCCCCACCCCTACTGCCGACCTGACTGCTGTCCAGAAGGCCATCATTGACACCCTCAAGCAAGAAGGTTAGACACAGAAAGAAATTTCTGAACAAATAGGATGTTCCCAGAGTGCTGTATCAAGGCACCTCAGTGGGAAGTCTGTGGGAAGAAAAAAGTGTGGCAAAAAACGCTGCACAACGAGAAGAGGTGACCGGACCCTGAGGAAGATTGTGGAGAAGGACCGATTCCAGACCTTGGGGGACCTGCGGAAGCAGTGGACTGAGTCTGGAGTAGAAACATCCAGAGCCACCGTGCACAGGCGTGTGCAGGAAATGGGCTACAGGTGCCGTATTCCCCAGGTCAAGACACTTTTGAACCAGAAACAGCGGCAGAAGCGCCTGACCTGGGCTACAGAGAAGCAGCACTGGACTGTTGCTCAGTTTTGCATGTCATTCGGAAATCAAGGTGCCAGAGTCTGGAGGAAGACTGGGGAGAAGGAAATGACAAAATGCCTGAAGTCCAGTGTCAAGTACCCACAGTCAGTGATGGTCTGGGGTGCCATGTCAGCTGCTGGTGTTGGTCCACTGTGTTTTATCAAGGGCAGGGTCAATGCAGCTAGCTATCAGGAGATTTTGGAGCACTTCATGCTTCCATCTGATTTCATTTTTCATCACGACCTGGCACCTGCTCACAGTGCCAAAACCACTGGTAAATGGTTTACTGACCATGGTATTACTGTGCTCAATTGGCCTGCCAACTCTCCTGACCTGAACCCCATAGAGAATCTGTGGGATATTGTGAAGAGAAAGTTGAGAGACGCAAGACTAGGGATGCAACGATTACAGATTTTGTAAGTACGATTATTGTCTGAGAAATAATCACGATTTAACGATTATCACGATTATTATGCATCAATTAATGTCACAACACTATATGTATAACATCACATGAACACTCAACACTAGATTTTAATGTGTTATTTGCCACACCACAGTACAAAATTATAAAATGACAAACGATAATCAATTTCTTCCTTTGGAATTAAAGAGAAGTGCTTTGTAAACATCCATCATTTTTCTTTTAAAAATAAAAAATTAAGTCAATGACTGCAGGGCTCTTTGATTGAAATAGATCACAAAATGATTAAGTGTTTAGTTTGTTCAAAATTTATTTTCAACCTGAGGTAGAAAACTTGATAACATGAAAAAAATATCTTGTTAGTATTTGACTTAAAAACAAATAAAGGGATAATAAATCCCAATGAAAATCAGAATAAACCTTATTAAAAGTATTTGGCTCTATTGAATTAAATGTAAGCTAAATATTAACTATGTATTTCTTTTAAAAAAAAACAAATATAGTCCAAATGTTATCCGCTCCAATATGATTGTACTTATTTTAATACTCTTTTTTAAATTATTAATCCAAATTTTAAATGTGCCTTTAGAAAATCATCTATTATAATCTCATTATTTTGGTTTGTTTGTTTGAAGTTTAAGTAAAAATTATAGAAAGAAACTGAGAACATCTCTCATGCAGTGTTATTAATAACTGAAATGCAGTTAATTGGTAGTCCTAGAAGTCTACACGGCCCTGATCTTATGTTAGTGTTTTACACTGGGCATATTAAAACTACAAAGCCTAACATTTACAGGAGAAAGCAATAGGATATTAAGTTAAATGTTCACTGACTGAAACTCTTGAGAGCACGTGACATTCTGTTTTCCACAGTCTTTGGTAACCAAAACATTCCGCTGTTTTTTGTTGTTGTTTTTTTACGTTGCACTGAAAGCTGAAAGTTGCACGCCACGTTCTACTTTTTCCAAAGCGCTAGGGCGGTTGCGCTCCGGAGGCGTCTGTCGTTGCTGTGTTGGTTCTTGTCACTTGACCTAAGGTGCGCTTGCGGCATTATGAAAAGTAGAGATGTTTTTATCTCGATGCGGCGCGCACGCGCTTGGAAAAAACGAGCGCGTCACTTCCCTTATGAGCGCGCATGCCGCGCGCCTACATTTGAAATAACGAACTTGAGCGCGCAAAAGACGCGATCTGTGAACAGGCCCTTAAAGCGTTTTTTCGGTGGAAATAGAGCGTCGCTGCTAGTCCCTCTGCAATAGTGGTTGACGAGCACGGCATTAAGCTGGTGCACCGCTGGTGTAACCTTGTTTTCATTTGGTACAAAAGTTCCGTTCTGTGCAGAACACTCGGTGTAGCATAGTCTTTACGATTAATTAACCGTGACGTTTTAAAGCGCGGTTAATTGTGAAATCCGGTAATCGTTGCATCCCTACGCAAGACCCAACACTCTGGATGAGCTTAAGGCCGCTATCGAAGCATCCTGGGCCTCCATAACACCTCAGCAGTGCCACAGGCTGATTGCCTCCATGCCACGCCGCATTGAAGCAGTCATTTCTGCAAAAGGATTCCCGACCAAGTATTGACTATTGTGTGCATAACTGAACATAATTATTTGAAGGTTGACTTTTTTGTATTAAAAACACTTCTTTTATTGGTCGGATGAAATATGCTAATTTTTTGGGATAGGAATTTTGGGTTTTCATGAGCTGTATGCCAAAATCATCAGTATTAAAACAAAAGACCTGAAATATTTCAGTTGGTGTGCCATGAATCTAAAATATATGAAAGTTTAATTTTTATCATTACATTATGGAAAATAATGAACTTTATCAGAATATGCTAATTGTTTTAGAAGGACCTATACATTGATATTGTGATCCAGTGGAATCTCAGGAAAAATTTCACGCTAAAGTTTAAAAAATGCCATTTTACCTGCGTGTTCTGTGGAGAGCAGCCCATCACAACATTTCTTGTTGACGTAATAAAATTAAACGATGTGCATCAAAGTTTTATTGAGAAAAAAACCCACAACATTTCACTCTTTGAGTTTGAGCACCAAAATGCACACCGGGAAAGTGAGGATCAGACTTCCTACTGCAAAGACATGCCAAAACGAAAAATATCAAACTTTTTCAAACCCCATCTCCGTCGAACGCCAGTGTTGACTGCACACATGCTAATATAAAGCCTGACTCCAGTTGTGCCGAAAACGACAAGACACAGGATCTTCTTTTTGTGTCAGTGAATGAACACCCTAGCAAAAGTGCAGAACGGCAGTGTCTTTCGTGCACTGCATGGATGAGCTACTACAGGTAAACATGTCATCTGTGTGACACTAACAAACAAATATTGACTCTAATATAACAAATATTGTTATAGAGATGTACGATATAAGAGACATAAAGGTATTTTTTCCCTTATCCTGAATATCCTGAATAAATACATTTTACTAACTTCATAACGAAGTTATGATATATTATCGTAGACGATATATATTGCACACCCCTAATTGATACTGACATGGATTCTTATTCTCAAGATGTTTTAATCTTTGCTGTTTTCTGATCCATTAATCGCAATAAGCTTTGTTAAATAATAAACAGTCTCACCTTTCAAATACTGTTTGTTTTAAAAATTAAATTCAATCAATAAATGTTTTTGCTGCTCTTTAATAAGATCGCTGTAGCGCCACGGTTCAAGCAGCACATGAACAGATAATCTCTTCCGCTTTACTATTAGTTATAGCATGAAATTAGCATGAATGAACACCAGAAGGATTGTTGATAAATGCAGTACATCATATCTCAGATGAGTTTCATCCGTGGGAAGACGTCATTAAAACAGCTTGAGAACAAGGTCACATTTACCTCAGAACAACCGTTCAGTGACCGTAAACTTGTTAATCGTCTAAAAAATAAACTATAGACGAGCATTTTGTTAAATATATGCACTATATCACATATTCATTATATATTTACTTAACCTGCTGTCTACTTGATGAGAAAGAATTGAAGGAGCTAAAAATATAATTACTATGTGTAAGATGACGATAACATGCGAAGAGATGGCGATGGTGTGTGACGCTGCCTGAGATCTGTGTGTGACTGACGCTGCCTCAGATCTGTGTGTGACTGACGCTGCCCCAGATCTGTGTGTGACTGACGCTGCCTCAGATCTGTGTTTGACTGACGCTGCCCCAGATCTGTGTGTGACTGACGCTGCCCCAGATCTGTGTGTGACTGACGCTGCCCCAGATCTGTGTGTGACTGACGCTGCCTCAGATCTGTGTGTGACTGACGCTGCCCCAGATCTGTGTGTGACTGACGCTGCCTCAGATCTGTGTTTGACTGACGCTGCCCCAGATCTGTGTGTGACTGACGCTGCCCCAGATCTGTGTGTGACTGACGCTGCCCCAGATCTGTGTGTGACTGACGCTGCCTCAGATCTGTGTTTGACTGACGCTGCCTCAGATCTGTGTGTGACTGACGCTGCCTCAGATCTGTGTTTGACTGACGCTGCCCCAGATCTGTGTGTGACTGACGCTGCCCCAGATCTGTGTGTGATTGACGCTGCCCCAGATCTGTGTGTGACTGACGCTGCCCCAGATCTGTGTGTGACTGACGCTGCCTCAGATCTGTGTGTGACTGACGCTGCCTCAGATCTGTGTTTGACTGACGCTGCCCCAGATCTGTGTGTGACTGACGCTGCCCCAGATCTGTGTGTGATTGACGCTGCCCCAGATCTGTGTTTGACTGACGCTGCCTCAGATCTGTTTGTGACTGACGCTGCCTCAGATCTGTTTGTGACTGACGCTGCCTCAGATCTGTGTGTGACTGACGCTGCCTCAGATCTGTGTGTGACTGACGCTGCCCCAGATCTGTGTGTGACTGACGCTGCCCCAGATCTGTGTGTGACTGACGCTGCCTCAGATCTGTGTGAGACTGACGCTGCCCCAGATCTGTGTGTGACTGACGCTGCCCCAGATCTGTGTGTGACTGACGCTGCCTCAGATCTGTGTGTGACTGACGCTGCCTCAGATCTGTGTGTGACTGACGCTGCCCCAGATCTGTGTGTGACTGACGCTGCCCCAGATCTGTGTGTGACTGACGCTGCCTCAGATCTGTGTGTGACTGACGCTGCCCCAGATCTGTGTGTGACTGACGCTGCCTCAGATCTGTGTGTGACTGACGCCGCCTCAGATCTCTGTGTGTGACTGACGCTGCCCCAGATCTGTTTGTGACTGACGCTGCCCCAGATCTGTGTGTGACTGACGCTGCCTCAGATCTGTGTGTGACTGACGCTGCCCCAGATCTGTGTGTGACTGACGCTGCCCCAGATCTGTGTGTGACTGACGCTGCCCCAGATCTGTGTGTGACTGACGCTGCCCCAGATCTGTGTGTGACTGACGCTGCCCCAGATCTGTGTGTGACTGACGCTGCCCCAGATCTGTTTGTGACTGACGCTGCCCCAGATCTGTGTGTGACTGACGCTGCCTCAGATCTGTGTGTGACTGACGCTGCCCCAGATCTGTTTGTGACTGACGCTGCCTCAGATCTGTGTGTCACTGACGCTGCCTCAGATCTGTGTGTGACTGACGCTGCCTCAGATCTGTGTGTGACTGACGCTGCCTCAGATCTGTGTGTGACTGACGCTGCCTCAGATCTGTGTGTGACTGACGCTGCCCCAGATCTGTGTGTGACTGACGCTGCCCCAGATCTGTGTGTGACTGACGCTGCCCCAGATCTGTGTGTGACTGACGCTGCCCCAGATCTGTGTGTGACTGACGCTGCCTCAGATCTGTGTGTGACTGACGCTGCCTCAGATCTGTTTGTGACTGACGCTGCCCCAGATCTGTGTGTGACTGACGCTGCCCCAGATCTGTGTGTGACTGACGCTGCCCCAGATCTGTGTGTGACTGACGCTGCCCCAGATCTGTGTGTGACTGACGCTGCCTCAGATCTGTGTGTGACTGACGCCGCCTCAGATCTCTGTGTGTGACTGACGCCGCCCCAGATCTGTTTGTGATTGACGCTGCCCCAGATCTGTGTGTGACTGACGCTGCCTCAGATCTGTGTGTGACTGACGCTGCCTCAGATCTGTGTGTGACTGACGCTGCCCCAGATCTGTGTGACTGACGCTGCCCCAGATCTGTTTGTGACTGACGCTGCCTCAGATCTGTGTGTGACTGACGCTGCCCCAGATCTGTTTGTGATTGACGCTGCCCCAGATCTGTGTGTGACTGACGCTGCCCCAGATCTGTGTGTGACTGACGCTGCCTCAGATCTGTGTGTGACTGACGCTGCCCCAGATCTGTGTGACTGACGCTGCCCCAGATCTGTTTGTGACTGACGCTGCCTCAGATCTGTGTGTGACTGACGCTGCCCCAGATCTGTGTGTGACTGACGCTGCCCCAGATCTGTTTGTGACTGACGCTGCCTCAGATCTGTGTGTGACTGACGCTGCCCCAGATCTGTTTGTGACTGACGCCGCCCCAGGTCTGTGTGTGACTGACGCCGCCTCAGATCTGTGTGTGACTGACGCCGCCTCAGATCTGTGTGTGACTGACGCTGCCTCAGATCTGTGTGTGACTGACGCTGCCCCAGATCTGTGTGTGACTGACGCTGCCTCAGATCTGTGTGTGACTGACGCTGCCCCAGATCTGTGTGTGACTGACGCTGCCCCAGATCTGTGTGTGACTGACGCTGCCCCAGATCTGTGTGTGACTGACGCTGCCCCAGATCTGTGTGTGACTGACGCTGCCTCAGATCTGTGTGTGACTGACGCTGCCCCAGATCTGTGTGTGACTGACGCTGCCCCAGATCTGTGTGTGACTGACGCTGCCTCAGATCTGTGTGTGACTGACGCTGCCTCAGATCTGTGTGTGACTGACGCTGCCTCAGATCTGTGTGTGACTGACGCTGCCTCAGATCTGTGTGTGACTGACGCTGCCTCAGATCTGTGTGTGACTGACGCTGCCTCAGATCTGTGTGTGACTGACGCTGCCCCAGATCTGTGTGTGACTGACGCTGCCCCAGATCTGTGTGTGACTGACGCTGCCCCAGATCTGTGTGTGACTGACGCTGCCTCAGATCTGTGTGTGACTGACGCTGCCTCAGATCTGTGTGTGACTGACGCTGCCTCAGATCTGTGTGTTTCTGACGCTGCCCCAGATCTGTGTGTGACTGACGCTGCCTCAGATCTGTGTGTGACTGACGCTGCCCCAGATCTGTGTGTGACTGACGCTGCCTCAGATCTGTGTGTTTCTGACGCTGCCCCAGATCTGTGTGTGACTGACGCTGCCCCAGATCTGTGTGTGACTGACGCTGCCCCAGATCTGTGTGTGACTGACGCTGCCCCAGATCTGTGTGTGACTGACGCTGCCTCAGATCTGTGTGTGACTGACGCTGCCTCAGATCTGTGTGTGACTGACGCTGCCTCAGATCTGTGTGTGACTGACGCTGCCTCAGATCTGTGTGTGACTGACGCTGCCCCAGATCTGTGTGTGACTGACGCTGCCTCAGATCTGTGTGTGACTGACGCCGCCCCAGATCTGTTTGTGACTGACGCCGCCCCAGATCTGTGTGTGACTGACGCCGCCTCAGATCTGTGTGTGACTGACGCCGCCTCAGATCTGTGTGTGACTGACGCCGCCTCAGATCTGTGTGTGACTGACGCCGCCCCAGATCTGTGTGTGACTGACGCCGCCCCAGATCTGTGTGTGACTGACGCCGCCTCAGATCTGTGTGTGACTGACGCCGCCTCAGATCTGTGTGTGACTGACGCTGCCTCAGATCTGTGTGTGACTGACGCTGCCTCAGATCTGTGTGTGACTGACGCTGCCCCAGATCTGTTTGTGACTGACGCCGCCTCAGATCTGTGTGTGACTGACGCCGCCTCAGATCTGTGTGTGACTGACGCCGCCCCAGATCTGTGTGTGACTGACGCCGCCCCAGATCTGTGTGTGATTGACGCCGCCTCAGATCTGTGTGTGACTGACGCTGCCCCAGATCTGTGTGTGACTGACGCTGCCCCAGATCTGTGTGTGACTGACGCTGCCCCAGATCTGTGTGTGACTGACGCTGCCCCAGATCTGTGTGTGACTGACGCTGCCCCAGATCTGTGTGTGACTGACGCTGCCTCAGATCTGTGTGTGACTGACGCTGCCTCAGATCTGTGTGTGACTGACGCTGCCTCAGATCTGTGTGTGACTGACGCTGCCTCAGATCTGTGTGTGACTGACGCTGCCTCAGATCTGTGTGTGACTGACGCTGCCTCAGATCTGTGTGTGACTGACGCTGCCCCAGATCTGTGTGTGACTGACGCTGCCCCAGATCTGTGTGTGACTGACGCTGCCTCAGATCTGTGTGTGACTGACGCTGCCTCAGATCTGTGTGTGACTGACGCTGCCCCAGATCTGTGTGTGACTGACGCTGCCCCAGATCTGTGTGTGACTGACGCTGCCCCAGATCTGTGTGTGACTGACGCTGCCTCAGATCTGTGTGTGACTGACGCTGCCTCAGATCTGTGTGTGACTGACGCTGCCTCAGATCTGTGTGTGACTGACGCTGCCTCAGATCTGTGTGTGACTGACGCTGCCCCAGATCTGTGTGTGACTGACGCTGCCCCAGATCTGTGTGTGACTGACGCTGCCCCAGATCTGTGTGTGACTGACGCTGCCCCAGATCTGTGTGTGACTGACGCTGCCTCAGATCTGTGTGTGACTGACGCTGCCTCTGATCTGTGTGTGACTGACGCTGCCTCAGATCTGTGTGTGACTGACGCTGCCCCAGATCTGTGTGTGACTGACGCTGCCTCAGATCTGTGTGTGACTGACGCTGCCTCAGATCTCTGTGTGTGACTGACGCTGCCTCAGATCTGTGTGTGACTGACGCTGCCCCAGATCTGTGTGTGACTGACGCTGCCTCAGATCTGTGTGTGACTGACGCTGCCCCAGATCTGTGTGTGACTGACGCTGCCCCAGATCTGTGTGTGACTGACGCTGCCTCAGATCTGTGTGTGACTGACGCTGCCTCAGATCTGTGTGTGACTGACGCTGCCTCAGATCTGTGTGTGACTGACGCTGCCTCAGATCTGTGTGTGACTGACGCTGCCCCAGATCTGTGTGTGACTGACGCTGCCCCAGATCTGTGTGTGACTGACGCTGCCCCAGATCTGTGTGTGACTGACGCTGCCCCAGATCTGTGTGTGACTGACGCTGCCCCAGATCTGTGTGTGACTGACGCTGCCTCAGCTGATAAACTTTTTTTATTGTCTTTTTGTTGTATTCTTATAATGGCTCCTTTTATTTTTAGTTATGTTTTTGGTCTGGAGCCCTGAATTGTGTGTTATCAAAATGGTGGTAATCAAATAAATGCTTAACTTTTATAGCATTTGTATTAACAGTAGTTTATAAATCTGTTGTCAACAAGAGATTCTCAGAGAAGTTTGTTATTGTTTATTTGGTGTAATCGAACAGGTTAGCATGCTTTTGATTTATTTTCAAAAGCACATTATTTTTCTCACACATTATTGCAGCTCCTCTATTCCCAGTCTGTTGCTCTGATTGGCCAGCTGACTTGTAGTCTTTAGCTCATCGCATGCCTGTTTGCCCCTGTAGATTCTCCAATCTCGGGAACACCTGCTATATGAACGCCATCCTGCAGTCGCTCTTCAGCCTGCCCTCGTTTTCCAGCGACCTGTTGAAGCAGGGCATCCCGTGGAAGAGGGTCCACCCCAACTCCCTCCTGAAGTACGTCATGCTAGTTAACAAGTCCTTTTACACAATCCTAAAAATTCACTTAAAAATAGGGTTACACAAATTAATCGCACTGAAACAGCACAGATTTCACAAAGGCTGTGATTATTTTATGCGCAGCTTGTCAGTGTAGCGGCTGATTGGTAGTAAATGCTCCCTCTGAACACCAGAGAGCATCACACACCACATATCCCTCTGAACACCAGAGGGCAACACACACACACACACACACGCCACATATCCCTCTGAACACCAAAGGGCATCACACACAAACACACACACCACATATCCCTCTGAACACCAGAGGGCGACACACACACACCACATATCCCTCTGAACACCAAAGGGCGTCACACACAAACACACACACCACATATCCCTCTGACCACCAGAGGGCGACACACACACACCACATATCCCTCTGAACACCAGAGGGCGACACACACACACCACATATCCCTCTGAACACCAGAGGGCTTCACACACACACACACACACACACACCACATATCCCTCTGAACAACAGAGGGCGACACACACACAACACATATCCCTCTGAACACCAAAGGGCGTCACACACAAACACACACACCACATATCCCTCTGAACACCAGAGAGCGTTACACACACACACCACATATCCCTCTGAACACCAGAGGGCAACACACACATCCACACACCACATATCCCTCTGAACACCAGAGGGCGACACACACACACACCACATATCCCTCTGAACACCAGAGGGCGACACACACACACACACACACACACACCACATATCCCTCTGAACACCAAAGGGCAACACACACATCCACACACCACATATCCCTCTGAACACCAGAGGGCGACACACACACACACCACATATCCCTCTGAACACCAGAGGGCGACACACACACACCACATATCCCTCCGAACACCAGAGAGCGTCACACACACACCACATATCCCTCTGAACACCAGAGAGCGTCACACACACCACATATCCCTCCGAACACCAGAGGGCGTCACACACACACCACATATCCCTCTGAACACCAGAGAGCGTCACACACACATACCACATATCCCTCTGAACACCAGAGAGCGTCACACACACCACATATCCCTCCGAACACCAGAGGGCGTCACACACACACACCACATATCCCTCTGAACACCAAAGGGCGTCACACACACACACCACATATCCCTCTGAACACCAAAGGGCGACACACACACACCACATATCCCTCTGAACACCAGAGGGTGACACACACACACCACATATCCCTCTGAACACCAAAGGGCAACACACACACACACACACCACATATCCCTCTGAACACCAGAGGGCGTCACACACACACACCACATATCCCTCTGAACACCAAAGGGCGACACACACACACCACATATCCCTCTGAACACCAGAGGGCGACACACACACACACCACATATCCCTCTGAACACCAGAGGGCGACACACACACACCACATATCCCTCCGAAAACCAGAGAGCGTCACACACACACACCACATATCCCTCTGAACACCAGAGAGCGTCACACACACACACCACATATCCCTCTGAACACCAGAGAGCGTCACACACACACCACATATCCCTCTGAACACCAGAGAGCGTCACACACACACCACATATCCCTCTGAACACCAGAGAGCGTCACACACACACCACATATCCCTCCGAACACCAGAGAGCGTCACACACACACCACATATCCCTCCGAACACCAGAGAGCGTCACACACACACCACATATCCCTCTGAACACCAGAGAGCGTCACACACACACCACATATCCCTCTGAACACCAGAGAGCGTCACACACACACACCACATATCCCTCTGAACACCAGAGAGCGTTACACACACCACATATCCCTCCGAACACCAGAGAGCGTCACACACACACCACATATCCCTATGAACACGAGAGGGCGTTGCGCGCACACACACACACGCGCCACATATGCCCCGCAGATGAGTTAGGTGTTGGGATTCAAGAAAAGTGTACTCACTCAAAAGTGAGTACAGACTGAGTTGGGAGTAAATGTCTTTTGTTGGACCAGAGGCTCATAAATGCTTATGTTTGACGCGTGTTGCTTTTTCAAATGCACGTAAGTGACTCAAACTCGGTGTTTTCAGAGTGAGCCGTGTTTACAGAGACGAACATCACTGACAAGCAGCGATTAATCGTACAGCCCTACTAAACACTGAGAAGCATTTATACACTGTGTAACGGCTTGTTGATGATTTGCTGCTGTTTCCCTTTGCAGGCGCTTTGCTCATCTGCTGGCCAAGAAAGACGTTTCTCCTCCAGACGTGAAGAAAGATCTTCTCCGGCGAGTGAAGAGCGCCATTAGCTCGACGGCTGAGCGCTTCTCTGGCTACATGCAGAACGTAAGACGCGTCACATCTTCACTTCCTGTTCTGAAGCATCTGACTTCAGGCCCGGCCACACCAAGGCCCATATGTTTACCTAAATATAAGTCCTTAACCGAACTATAATAAAAACAACATAAAGGAATCATATTCAGTTTTTCCCACAGGATTTTGTGAGACTCCTTTTTTTTTTTTTTTAAGATGAAGAGCTCCAATCCATGTTCTGTGTGAAAATTAAAAAAAGCAGTGAATTCATACTTTGCACGTGACGTACTGGTTGGCGGGCAAGAACGTCGTTCTCTAGCAACGAAACCCAGTAAACTAATCAAGGATCTTGCCAGGACGTCGCCAGTTTTAATATACAAAAGTTGTTGTTTAGAGGTGTAAACGACATGCCAGATAGTTGTAGGATTGGATGCACTATTACTCAGCATAATCGTGTTAAGAACGTGCATGTAAACGCGCTCACTCCCTGAAAGTGAAAGTAGAAACGGACTGAGCTTTCAGCATCTGTCGCTGCATTAACGCCGTGTTCTCTCCAGGGTGTCCGCGGGTCCTTAAAAAGTCTTAAAAAGTCTTAAATTAGATATAAAAAATTTAAGGCCTTAAAAAGTCTTTAAAAGTCTTGTTTTTACTTATGAAAGGTCTTAAATTTTCAATGGCAATTTGACTTAGACATATCTAAATGTTTTCCAAATTAAAACTATCTAATTAGCGTACTTTTTTATTTATTATTCGTTCTTTGTGGATTTGCTCGTTCACGTGACATTTCGCGTCACATTCGCGCCAGCATTACGTCTGTCTCCTGCACGCTTGCTTTCACTGCGTGACGTGTCAGTGCAGATTTATAGGTATGTTCCCTAATAGACGTATACGTTTTGGTATTTTATATATCATATGTTGTTATCATACAATATTACATCAGCAAGAGGGCTGTTTTCCCGTCCACAACAGCAAATATGATATTTATTTTATATAGCAGTTAAATTAACATTGTTACATTTTATAAACAATATTGTCAATATTGTTTGTTTCCCCTTTATTTCGCTGATGAGAATTTCAAAATGAAACCGTAGCAGAGTCTCAATGCAAAAGATTTCTTGACTGAAATCCGCGTTTTGAACGAATCATTTTAACGATTCAATGAACAATCACTTGCACTTCCTGAATGAATCAGCCGTTTGAACAAATGGGTTGAATGAATGACTCCCTGAGACAGTGACTTGCTGCCGCCTACTGGCGGGTTTAGTTTCACATTTTAAAGTATCCTGTAATTAAAATGTTACAATTAGAAATCAGTTCATATTTAAATATTGATATTAAGAATTGAATATCTCATAGCTTTATTTATGCAATTGTAAATGGAGTGTAAATATATTAATGCCAGTTCTGATGCCGCTTCTGTGTCTCCTCTGCACTGCAAAGATGGATTTTGATTTAATGATTTAATTTAACTGGTAACAGTGGTATTGTGTTATTATTCTAATATAATTTAATTTGAATGTTAGAATTTGACATAAAAGGTGATGCATACCTCTAAGTAAAAAAAAAAAGTCAATATATGGGTAAAAATGCCCCTGGAACTCAATTTAAGGTTGCAAATATTGCTCTTTAATAAAAAATGTTAATTTCTGTCACTGCTGTGAACTGACCACTGCATAGAATATGAAAAAATATGAATATCTTCGTGAGTCAGCTGTCAACAACAGACCTAAACCAGCCATGGTACCAGCACAAACACAAATCAGTAAAATATCATCTAATTATCAACAACAAAACTTTGAAAATATTGAGAACGTTTTGTCAATATTGCGCACCCCTAATGTAAGGTATTAATTTTGATTTCTTCAGGTCTTAAAAAGCCTTAAATTTGACTTTAAAAAGTGTGCAGATACCCTGTCTCTCAGAGACGGCGATGGATATAACGGTATAGCGACTATCTTAATTTACTGGCTTATTTCTCTTGTGGACCTACATTAATGACAGTAAAAAATTAGAAGAATATTTCTTTTTAAACAAGTTTTTGAAGCTGCTTTTGATTTTCACAGATGGCAGAGTTGTGCTGTTCGTGAACTAAAGACCGCTATTTTTTTCCATAGCACATTAACAAAACGCTTAATGACACTAATAACACTAAAAACAATACAATTACTAAATATTAATATCACTAAAATGATATAGAGCTCGGGCTCTTTTCGTAATTTTAGTGATATTATTAATATTTAGTAATTGTATTGTTTTTAGTGCTATTAGTGTCATTAAGCGTTTTGTTAATGTGCTATGGAAACAAAATAGCCTCACTATATAATTGATTGTAGGCTAGTATTGGAAATTTGCCGTTTTTCAGCGTTTGTTGCCCGCCAGATATCCGTGGTAGTCACGTGACTGCAAAGTATGAATTGAGCTTGAGCTGTAAAGTGGACTCAACCCTTTTTTTGTTGTGATGCAGTGTCTCCGTCTACATTACATTGACACTGGTGTTTTAGAAAGCCAAAATTACAACACTTTTGTCCTAATTTCTACACTTGCAAAAGATGAACGCTAGAGCTTTTATTTGGATGGAAACCAGTTGAGCTTTTATTTTGGTGGAAAATTTGTCATTAGAAATCTAGTAAAACGCTGTAATCAATCTGAATCAGATTCAAAACAGCACTTCAACACTTGCTGCACTTCCAATACACAATATGAGACCAGTCCGGCTCACTAGATCAGTTTCACAGGCACTAATTCCAGTTCCTCCATACAACAACAACTAGGGTCAGAAATCCCCAGAAATGCCTTTATTTTCAACTTACACCAAAATTTGTAATGATATTCCCCGTCACATAAGAAAAATACAATCCATCACATTTCAAAAAGGCATACAAACTGTTTCTTCTAAACGGTTACACTTGTACTCACTGATTGTTTGTTTATTGTCCGAGTCTTGTTTGCACTGTTTATATTGTTGTTTTTAGTCGTTTGTATCTGTCTAGCCCATGCTAATGTCCTGTGTAAGTGTTTCTGACTTCATGTGCTGGAAATGTTCTGCAGAACAGGAACCTGCTAGTCAGGCCCGTTTAAATTGTACCTTAATGTTACTTTTAACCTTTCCTGTATAATAAATTAAATGAATCATCTTCCCACAAAAATTTTGGAAATTATGTAAATGTGGAAATAATGTGTTAACTGGTGGCCACTACGTTCCCGAATGCCTGATGAACTCACAGCAGATGCAGAGATGAAGTTCACTGCATTCATTTACTGTTATTACTGTTATTGTTATTCGACACACAGCGTAATGAACTACAGAATAGCAAACTGCCATTCAGAAACACGCACTTCTCCTCACTACATCTACATATTGATCATCAAACACACCAGACGCTCAGCTTGATCTGAGCGAGTGCTTAGCGCTTTGACCATGTTTCCAGCTGAAGAAAACACACACTCAGCTCTGATAATAGTCGTTGCACGATTTTTCCCACAAACAGTGTTTTCGTCAGTATAGCCTTTTCCCAACATTTTTCACATTCACAAACGCAGCCTCACCGCGCTGTACTCGATAAACTAACAAACACACCGCGTCCGTTACGCCGTCATGTCTCACGCCGCTCGACACACCAAAAATGCACGGTTTTAGCATTCAAATGTGCACTTTTTTTGTATTTTTTTTTTGTTCAATGACTATTAATTTTTATTTGACAGCCCTAGTGTGGATGCTAATAAAGTTCTCGTCCTTGGTGTGAACGGATACGTAATGTTCATATGCCGTGAGTGCCAATCGTGTGTGTTTTCCCAGGATGCCCATGAGTTCCTGAGCCAGTGTCTGGACCAGCTGAAGGAGGACGTGGAGAAGATCAACAAGAGCTGCAAGAGCGAGCCGTGGGACGAGCCTCAGAGCGCGCGGCTGGCGGAGGAGGCGGACCCCGCGCGCGTCTACACCTGCCCCGTCTCCGTCAACATGGAGTTCGAGGTGCAGCACACCATCACATGCAAGAGGTGAGGTCATCACGCCAGTGCAGCTGGGTATCGGTTCAGATGTTCCCTTCAGTTTCGATTCGCAAGCTCTCAACTCCAAAGTTAATGAATGTCAAATTCCTCCCTCAGATATCAGACCTTTTTATTAATCGCTATATATTGGATAAGTGGCCAGAGGAGTTCAACACGGGCAAGAATAATACGCTGTGTGAAATTCATCCTTTTAATCACTCTTAAAACTAGATCTGATCGAGTGGTCTTAGGTCACACAAGTTTGACTCATGCTTTTTATTGCTTAAAAGGGAAGACCCAACTTTATGCATGTTTTGTAAGATTCCTCTCTCTGTACAACATATTTTATTGGACTGTCCTGAGTTTAATACAAGTGGAATGCTCTTTTATGAAGTTATTTCACTTATTTAGTAAGATTATGCCTGAAAAGGTTTTGGATTTTTTTGTCATGTTAATTTAAAAAAAAGTATAATATGATTTGTTGTGTTTGTTTGTTTGTTTGTTTATTGTATTTATATGATATTTGTATTTTTGGAATTGCATTTTTGCCATGAAAATAGCCTTAGATGTTGACATGGCATTAAATAAAACAATCTTTCTATCTCTCAATTCGATTTTCGATTCCCGATTCGACTCCATGAATATAAATTTAATCCAAATCCTATATTTATAAGCAAGAACAGTGAACACAATTTCTTTTTATTAATTAACCACTTGTAAACTTAAGAGCCACATACCTGTATATTAAACTCTTTTTACTTTAGGTACACTTGGGTACATTAAAACAGAAGCCAACTCTACATCTCAAATGCAGGATTTTGATGCAAGATAGTCAGAACAGTGACATGCCTTGATCAAACAGGATCAGGTTATTTTATGCTTAAGATAAAACAAACACAATCTCACAGCATTTGTGCAAGATTTGTGTAACATGCAAGCCTATAAACTGTATAGGAAAACTAATACTGGCTTTTGGGTCATGGATAAATAAGTATGGGGAAAAAAACGATTCATGGCCTTTGAGAATCGATTTTTAATTGACCACATTTAAAAAAAACAATGAATCGGAAAATCTATTTTTTTGCCAACGAGTTTCTCGGGATTTTTAATAACTCTGTCCTCGAAAGGGGAAGAGAAACCGGTTTCTGATTAGTGTAAAACATATTTTAATAGAATGTCCTTTTTTAAATATATTAGACAATGTTTTTATTCAGTAAATAATGGACATTTTTAAAAGGGTTTCTCCTGGAATTATTTTGGAGAATTTTCTGACATTTTAAATTGAGAGACTCAATGTAAATGTTATTATTACTGTTGTTTCTATTGGTATATATATATGTCTGATTTTTGTGTATTGATTTGTTTTTAAGAAAATTGTTAAATTATTGTAAACAATATTTTGAATTGGTGTTATCATAATTATTTTTAAAATTGAAATACTGTTGATTGGCATGAATATAGGCATCGCTGCTGGTATGGCGTTAACTCATGAGTAAGTGACTAACTCTGTCTTCCTCGGGTGCGCAGCTGTGGAGAAGTGGTGACGAAGCGCGAGCAGTTCAACGATCTGTCCATCGACCTCCCGCGACGCAGGAAAACACTCCCGATGAGGTCCATACAGGACTCTCTGGACCTCTTCTTCAGGGTGAGCCGCTCCATCACACCCGCTGTCAGTGGAAACCATCCAAACAGTAAAGGCCTGACCAATAAGTTTCGTGCTTTTGGTCACATGCCCAGAACTGTCCAATCATGCAGATTTGATCCCTAAATTCTTGTTTCATGGACAAGAAGCGCGCCAGACTACACGTTGCTTCCCGACCAGTCATCTCTTGCCGCCTTTAACAATGTGCATTTTCGCTCTGTTGTGATTGCGTCTCCTTCAAAGCGGTGTAAGGAAGAGCGTCTGCTCCTGTGTGATGTGACTGAGCCCGTCGTGGAGGACCGAGAAATTAGGCATGCTGGTCCGGGACGTTGTGAAGCGCTTCAAACACGGCGCCTGTCGTCACTTCATGAGATCAAATGATCGATTCTTGCGTCCTGACACTCATTGTGGTTTAAGAATCGCCACAACACCCTGCGATAATGCCGGACTCGGGCTGATATCATGAGTCTGACCGACAACGTTTAGCACTGAAGAATCCAGCACTGACTCTCTAGTCTCTGTGCTCTGGTACTCAGTATTTTTCTTTTCTTTTTTTATCTTTTTATAAATGTGACCTACTGGCAGAAAGACAATTTGCATTTTTGTTCTGTTTGGCAAATATCTGACCAAACATTCCTGACTCTAAACAACCGTTTAGTCCATCGACTCGTTTAACCCTTTTTTGTCACTTCTACTGAATGTTTTTCCTGAAATCTTGTCTAAAGATTAAAATAAAACAGTTCTGAGGTTTTATTTTCCCCTGATGCTTTAACGCCTGTAAAAGCAATGCATGTGACAGACAGAACTCAATACACACAGAAATTAAACTCTCACTGATTGTCAATTTCACTATATGGTACTTTTCATATGAAACTTTTTTTTTTCACCTTCTGACTTTGTGTTTTCTAGATGGAGGAGATCGAGTATTCCTGTGAAAAATGCAGTGGAAAAGCAGCGACCGTCTCTCACAAATTTAGCCGGCTTCCCAGGTTGGGATTAACACACACGTGTACTTTAGCAGCTTTTCATTATTGGGTCTTTTGACAACACACATTTGACAGGGTTCGTACAAGGTGTTTTTCAAGGCCCTGGAAAGTTCTTGAAAATAAACCGATAATAGATACAGGTCCTTGAAAGTGCTTGCATTTATTTTGTGCAAGAAGTTTCCTGGAAAAAATCCATATTATTCCCTCCGGTTGCTTGATTTACGTTAGTTACGCGCATTTACGCGTTACGTTAAGTGTTTCCGGTGTGAGGTACTTTGTGTTGTTCGATGCCATGACGTTCTAGCGCACAAAACTACTACGATGGTGCCTCAATGTTTGTTGTTGGGACACAACAAATGTGTCCCCACATTAAGTCCTTGAATTTGAGGGTATTGGACCTGGGAAATCATTGTAAGGTCTTTGAATTTGAAGTTAACCAAGATGTGGGAACCCTGTTTATTAGCTTACTTTTTTGATCCATTTACCTTTTTTAGAATTTAAAAGATAATAAAGTTGTTGTTTGATTAGTGAGATCTCTGATTGTATTCCTTGAAAACCCCAAAAGTAGTGCTTAAAGTCCTGGAAGTTAATTTTCCAGCATCTGTACGACCCCTGGTTTGACTGAGTGTGTCTCTGCAGGGTGCTGATCCTCCACCTCAAACGCTACAGCTACAACACTCAGCTGTCTATAAACAGCAAGCTGGGCCAGCAGGTGCTGATCCCCAGACACCTGACTCTGCTGTCCCACTGCACAGACGCCACGCGCCCCCCCCTCAGCCTCGGCTGGAGCGCACAGGCCGCCCTGTAAGCACACCTCTCACTCATGATGATGATAATACCTTTTATTTATAGGCGCCTTTCAAGGCACTCAAGGACTCAGTACAACAAAGTAAATCAGTAGGGGTGTAACGATACCCTCATATCACAATGATACACCATAGATCAGTGCCATATCTAACAATATTACAGTTTTCTTTTTTATATTATTTAACAGTATCTTGTTGGATATTTATTAGGGGTGTAACGATACCATCATGTCACGATTCGATACATATCACGAAACTGAAGTCACGATACAATATTATTGCGATACTCCAAGACATATGATAAACAAAAAATGTACTGTTGATTAAAATGCTAAATTTGGTATTACATTGTGTAAATGAATAGGCTTGGACTTGTGCTGGAAACCCAAAGCACAGGACAATAGAGACACCAGAATAACAATATTCATGATTCTGAAGCTGAAAATACTGAATTATTTTAGATGAATATGCTTGCACTCTGTCACTGACTAGATATATATCCATATATATCCAGCATTATATATAGTGTTTTAATGTAGTACTGACACTAAAACTCTGCAAACTTGGAATTTTTTATCACATAGTAATTTTAATTTTGGGTGAACTATCCAATATACATATTGTTGCATTTGTATTGCAATATATTGTTACACCCCTATAAATCAGTAAAATACAAAGCTATGCAAAAAACACAGATATAGAGATAAAACATACAATCAATCAAATTGCTAAAAGCTATTCTAAACGGATATGTATTAATCTGAGCTTTAAGAAAAGCTGTCGTTTACTGTAGCGTAGCGCCCTCGCACTCGCTAACGGCTCGTTTCGTTTCAGCTCCAGGACTCTGAAGACGTCACAGTCCGTCAACTCCTCGACACTACGGTGAGAACGTCCCTCTGATGATGTGCATGCTGAGGTTATATTCAGTCTTGATAAAGAGCTGCAGCTATTGATTATTTTAGCAATCGAGTATTCTACAGATTACTTTGCCGATCGAGTATTCTACCGATTACTTTGCCGATCGAGTATTCTACCGATTACTTTGCCGATCGAGTATTCTACCGATTACTTTGCCAATCGAGTATTCTACCGATTACTTTGCCAATCGAGTATTCTACCCATTACTTTGCCAATCGAGTATTCTACCGATTACTTTGCCAATCGAGTATTCTACCGATTACTTTGACAATCGAGTATTCTCCCGATTACTTTGACAATCGAGTATTCTACCGATTACTTTGCCAATCGAGTATTCTACCGATTACTTTGCCAATCGAGTATTCTACCGATTACTTTGCCAATCGAGTATTCTACCGATTACTTTGACAATCGAGTATTCTCCCGATTACTTTGCCAATCGAGTATTCTACCGATTACTTTGCCAATCGAGTATTCTACCGATTACTTTGCCAATCGAGTATTCTACCGATTACTTTGCCAATCGAGTATTCTACCGATTACTTTGCCAATCGAGTATTCTCCCGATTACTTTGACAATCGAGTATTCTACCGATTACTTTGCCAATCGAGTATTCTACCGATTACTTTGCCAATCGAGTATTCTACCGATTACTTTGCCAATCGAGTATTCTACCGATTACTTTGACAATCGAGTATTCTCCCGATTACTTTGACAATCGAGTATTCTACCGATTACTTTGACAATCGAGTATTCTACCGATTACTTTGCCAATCGAGTATTCTACCGATTACTTTGCCAATCGAGTATTCTACCGATTACTTTGCCAATCGAGTATTCTACCGATTACTTTGCCAAAATAATCGACAGAATACTCGATTGCCAGTTGATTACTTTGGCAATTGAGTATTCTACCCATTACTTTGACAATCGAGTATTCTGTCGATTACTTTGGCAATCGAGTATTCTGTCGATTATTTTAGTAGCCGAGTATTCTACCAATTATTTCATCGATTAATCGTATAAAAAAATTTTGCTGATAAAAATAGATCCAAGTGAACAACAGCCTTGAAAATATATCTGGTTCAAATAAAGTATCAAAGTAAGCAATCATATTGTGTTCTTGAACTGAATCGCAGCCTTTGTGATTTTCCCAATAGCACTGTTATATTATGATTTTAAATGGTTTTCTATATATCGCTTAGCCTAAGTAAACGGTGTATTAATGCGGTTCATGGATTCTCGTCAGTTGAACGCACCACTTCCGGTATCTTGCGGTTTACCCGACACGGGTAAATTGCAATCGAGGCTTTTTTTTAAATCGAGTACTCTTATTGAATCGAGGAATCATGACAGCCCTAGTCTTGATGTATTCATACTCATGTGCTGTGAATTGGTGTTTTACAGGAAAGGTTCTCTAAAGCCAGAGAGCTCGGGGAGTGTGTTGTGCGACTCTGATAGTGAGGAGGAGCTTGTCAGGAAAGTCGGTCGCAGACATCATTCAGAGGACGACAGGACAGAAGAGGTGAGAATAAAAGTGCTGTAGTCTTTTGCTCAAATCAGTCCACATGGCGTTTGTAAATCAAATCAAACATTTATGCAACAAACTGCAACCCACGAAGCTGTCATGTCACGTGGAGGGTTGCATATCGTTTCAATTTTAACGATTCCTATTTCGATTCTGCTTATCGATTCTAATCGATTCCTAATTTTGATTCCAACAAGGGAAAAAAACCTTAGATATCTGATTATAATGGGTTCAACGGTCCTTAGTCGCATCGCGCCGCTTGCGTCCGGTGTCTTGTTCAGGCAGCACCAGACAAGCGGTGTCTTAACGGTAAGTTTCTAACTAGTTAGCAGTGCGGTGGTGGCTTGAGTCTGTTGTATGGTGGGTGATTTTTACGCTACGTTGTCACCAGGTGAGACACTATAAAGTAAATAAACAATGTCCCCGTCTTTTACCCTCACAGCAAGCTTATCATACTCGTTAGCTAGTTAGCAATGTTTCATACCTTGTCAGTGTAGTGGAAGCTAATGTGTGCGTATCTCACACTGTGTCTGAAGAGACCTGATTACTGAAGTGAAAGGGTTGGCTTGTGTCACCACAGTGACCTGGGTCGCCAGTACAAACAATTGATCGTGCTCTGCTGGATAAACTACGTAGTTACACAATTTACAAGCATTTTATCCGTGGTTTATGTTCTGTAAAAAAAAATTTCATATCAGCGGCATATACGCTGATACCGATATATCTGCGACAGGCTCATATACGCCGATAATATCGGCAGACCGATATATCGATCGGGCTCTAGTTCAAATTAAATATTTGCCAAAATGAATCAGACCAACTGGTGGCCCCCCCACAGATGCAGCACAGTGAACAGTCCGAGTTCAATGGCATCAATGATGAGGAGATGCTGGCCGCGGTGCTGGAGTTGAGTCGACACGACACCAGTCTCCCCGCGGGCCCCGAGGACGAGCCCACCAGCAGCCCTGACACGGGCTTCGGGGACGCTGAGGGACACGACCCCACGCAGCACCTGGACCTGCTGGAGGCAGAGAAACCCGCTGGTAAACACACGCCGCAACTAGATAACATGCTCATCTTCACACTGGAGTGTTGTCCATTCTGTCACCTGATGGAGGTTTGGTTCTTGCCACTATCGCCTTTGGCTTTTGTCTTGCTTAGTTGGGGACATTTAAATTAATATTCAACAATAATATTGATCTGCCTGCATTGACAACTAGATTAATATTTTTTTTTACAACAAAAATTAACCATCACTGAACTTACTTAAAGGGCATTTTGCAGGTTAGAGTACCCAGTGAGCCAATGTATAGAAAAATAATCTACATTTATGTATAAATATATACTTATAAAACGTTATTTAGGTTTCTGGAGTCATTTTCGTGAGCAAATTTTACTTCCGCATTTGAAAACCGCCAAACCGGAAGTGACGTAACGGGAGGAAGTGCGGTCAAAGTAAACGATAGCACCGAAATGACAGTTCGCACGCTGAGGAAATTGTAGCCTAAATGTTTCCTCGTATGACGGACCTCAGCCGTAAAATTATGAGCCTGCTATGCAAGAGCAGGACTAGACAGAACAACGGTCAGAGACACACTGAGGTGTGGCTTAAACAAGTTTATGTAGGATATGTTCATGAATTAGATTAAGACGAGGCACATTTTGTAAAACCGAACCCCATGCTTACGACGGACCCGATGAAGGAGCTGTGACCGTGTGCACATATCGCCCTCATCATATAACTCCATCATCATATAACTCCATAGGCCTATTTCACAAAATGGCGACCGAGACTGGAAGTAGGGTAAACTCTTTTCCAGTGAAAGCGCTAGCAGTTGCAGTCGGAGGACAAATGCGGAGACTAAAAGCGGTCAGTCCTGTTGCGTACCTTTTTATGTTTCAACCCAAAGAAGAAACAACCCTATTTATCACTTCACAGCTTTCCGTGTTTTCATGGAACAACAGTGACACTACGATAGCCATTCATTCTCAAAATGGACTGTGAATAGCTTGTTTTCTCTGTCATTCATATCTGACAAAAGTAAGAATAGCAGATGTTGTCCGTTTTGTTGATAGTTTTCAGGGAGCTGTGAAAAGATCGCTGAAATTGGACAAAGGTTAAAAAATTCTTGACGTTTGCTTACATTAAAAAAAAAGTTCCATTCATTTAAATGGCATGACACTTGATGACTAAGCTCACGTTTAACGTTACTGTATCTAAACACAATAAATAAATAGAAATGTCTGATTGCTATGAGTGAAATCTAATGGCTTTTGTTACAAATTCATGTTATTAAGTGTTAGTTTGTCCAGGAGATTGCAGCAATCTTCCACTAGATTATGGCTCGTTTTGCATGTTACCACCATGAATGAGACTAAAAATTGTACATCTTTACAGTGAATTTGACCTAACGTTGCTAGGATTTCCGTCAATATCAGGGTTCCCCCCCGTCCTTGTGTCTTAAATTCACTTTTCATAATTTAAAGGCCGTAAATATACTTACATTTCTCAAATAGTGTAATAAATGTCTTAATTTTAGTTTGAATGGGACGGACGAGGTGTTTACCCTGCTGAGGGGGATGTGATGAAGCCTGGAGTGGAGCAAAAGCCCGTTCCTCTCTGCACTCTAAGCGTGCTGTCATCACTCCGCTCCTGATCCACTCCGGGTTTTCCAGTCCCACTCACGGGAAAAACTGCTCCGTGTTTACACAACTTTAAAAGTTATTCCAATATGTTTATTTTTGTATATCACAAACGTCTGAATTTATAATACTATATGTAAGTATTCTACATGTTTAATAAATGTTCCAGCTGCCCTTGCTTGCACAAGTAAACAGCAGGCGTGGCAAAGCGCACCCAGGGAAAAAGGGAAATAAAGTTACAGAAAACAACTTCTACAAACATTGGCAACAGTTAATAATAATAACTAAAAGTGCATGACGTGCAAATCGGATAACAATCAAGTGCAATATAAACCTGTTTTGTCAGGGCATCACTCCCGAACCCCGGCATCAACACTCAATATCAACATCTGCTTCCTCCTTTACACGTGTCTGGCGTGATTTAACTTCTCCCCAGTTGTTCCATGAAAACACGGAAAGCTGTGAAGTGATAAATAGGGTTGTTTCTTCTTTGGGTTGAAACATAAAAAGGTCCGCAACAGGACTGACCGCTTTTAGTCTCCGCATTTGTCCTCGGACTGCAACTGCTAGCGCTTTCGGCGGAAAAGAGATTACCCTACTTCCAGTCTCGGTCGCCATTTTGTGAAATAGGCCTATCATCATATAACTCCATCATCATCGTATAACTCCATCATATCGCTGGGAATATAATCATCAGGTCTAAAGTGAACGCTACACACTACCGCATTTTTCGAAGCCGATGCAGAAGTGAAGTCCCGTCTCCTCACCTGCACAAAACACCCAGACACGGAAGATCGCACCGTCCTTTTTCTTGTTCGGAAACCTGTGGACTCTGTCCTGACTGGCCATAATTCACAATAATTTACCACAACGATGATAAATTGATATACAATAACCCCGTTCTTACTCCGCACTGAGCAAACGCAGAGTCCGGCAAACGACTCCCTCTCATGACGTAACGACGCAATGTCGTGAAACAAGTGTTTTTCCAACACGGTCAAGGAAACTGTCACGTTTTCTACTAAGTTTGTGCCCTTATGTCTTGCAAAACATTTTTAAATCCTGCATTAACTTTTAATATGATATTTTCATACAAGGTTATTATAATTTTTTTTTTAAAACTGCAATATGCCCTTTACTCTGGACTATAATTCTATTTTCTTCTGGAAACAAACTCTGTTGCATTATTTTCCTGTTATCACCGTAAAGATGCTTTGAAACAATCTGTATAGTAAAAAAGTGCAGTATAAATAAAGGTGACTTGACATGCCAGTAGACTTCATGACCACATGAAGTATTGTGCGTATTCTGAGTGTTGAGAGCCGTGTTGTGTGTAGATGCTCTGGAGTCTCTGGATCTGACCATGGATGAGAACAAGGAGAACGAGACGCCCGAGGGAGCGGCGGGCGAGCTGGACTGGGTGCAGCAGTTCAGCCTAGAGCAGGAGCGCGAGGAGCAGGAGCTGCAGCAGGCGCTCGCACAGAGCCTGCAGGAACATGTGAGACACACACACACACACACACACACAGTTCTGACTGATGTAAAATGGTCAAATGTCGTTGCAGGAATTTTGCCTCCAGCTGAGTGGGTTTTCGTCAGTATAGCCTTTTCTCGCCATTTTTCAAATTACCAACGCAGGGTTTGAAAAAAAAACAGCGCACATCGCTCTACTGGATAAACTATCAAAACCAAACCGCGTCCGTTACGCCATCATGTCTTCCTTCTGGCTTTTGGGATTTTAAGCAGGAGGTGTCAGAAAAGTTACCACAGGGATAACTGGCTTTTGGTGGCCAAGCGTTCATAGCGACGTCGCTTTTTGATCCTTCGATGTCGGCTCTTCCTATCATTGTGACGCAGAATTCACCAAGCGTTGGATTGTTCACCCACTAATGGGGAACGTGAGCTGGGTTTAGACCGTCGTGAGACTGGTTAGTTTTACGCCTCTTGACACACCAAAAATTTGAATACACTGTTTTTGCATTCGAATGTGCAGTTTTGTTTTGTTTTTTCGACGCATATTCAAGATTCTAATTTTCATTTGACCGCCCTAGCACCCTTCATGCCAAAAAGGTTCTATTAAAGCAGAAATGTCTTCAATTATTGCACAATACTATCATGTTTCAGTTATTTAAAAAAAAAAAATCAGAGAAAGTATATTTCTGAAAAGTTTTATTCACACAATATAATTAAAATTAACAATGAATTAAAATTGATTAAACTAAATCCATAAAATTATCCCAATATTCTGTATATAAAGCACCTGACAGAACCCTTTAAGCTTATATATATATATAGCACCTTTTAATTTGAGTGATTGGTCTACTCTGCTCTGATTGGTCAGATGACCCAGTCTGTTGTGATTGACCAAACGCTCATCATATCTGAATCTCAGCTCTTGATACAGTGATATGAACAGTAACGATGGCGTCAGTTTTACCGTATCAATCTCATCAGTGGATTTGCTTTGTCAGCAGAAAACAGCGTCTTCTCCACATGAACAACACGAACCAAACTCTTCCAGTTTCAGATAAACTACAGTGTTTGAGGGTCAAAGTAGACGCTGTTCACCAGGAGGCAATGACGATCATAGACTGGCATTATGCAAATGTGTTACAAACATACGCAGATTCAGCAGGAAGAGACTGGAATTACTGACGACTCGTTTCAGTTCAGAATCACTTCCTCCTTTTGGGAGACAAACTCCATTTATCTGCACTTTGCAGACCTTTTACATTGATAATCCGCTCTATTACACATATCTGAAAAATAATAATAAGGGCACTTTAAAAAATTTTTTTAGATGTTTTGTTTTCCTCCATTTTGATTTTTGGGTTAAATGGCACGGACATATTTAGTTTTAGTTTTTGCTCATCTTTGCCGTCAGCACACTTTCACTGATCATGACTGCATTATCTGTTAACTGTGCAGGAGGCGAGAGAGATGCGAGAAGATGATGAGCTGAAGAGAGCCACTGAGCTCAGCTTGCAAGGTCAGTGTGACGCGAGGTTCTGCCTCACAGGCCTTTTGTTTTAATGTGAGTGTTTTTGTGTGTGAACGTGCTTGTTTCTGTTGTTGTAGAGTTCAATAACTCCCTGCCCGAGCTGCTGTGCTCCGATGACGACTCGGGCAACGAAGACGGTCTGGATATGGAGTACAGCGAGGCTGAAGCGGAGGAGCTCAAGAAGAACGCTGAGGTGCGTCTGTTTTAATCACGTTTGAACCGACAATCCTATCGGTATGCTTTATAAAGTCTTGTAAAAGGAGATTCCCGGCTTTTATGTGGTGTCGTTTGTCTCCGTTGTGAACGTGATTACGTCATCAAATTTTGATCAGCATCGATTCATCAAATACAAAACATTGAGAAACTGCTTTTGCTTCCTCTTTCGTCACGCCAGATGTCTTTTCTGCAGACTTTATATTTAAGTATAGCTTTAACAAAAACATCTTGTTACGCTGCGGTCTGTCTAGCGGGACTTTTAGACTTCTCACATCTTACAGAAAGAACAGAAAGGCGAACCTAAGTCAGCTACATTGAGATGAAGAAACACAAGTGATAATACTGATAAACACAACAAACTATATGATTTCTTCAGATATGATAAATCAGAGGCCTTACAACCCAATCACCTTTTGTAACTTTTGAACTGCTAATTCAATCGGTATTCTTTAAAAGTCTTGTAAAAGGAGATTGCCAGCTTTTGTCTCAGTTGGGCATTCAGAGGCTTCATAGTGAACAAAATTGTGTCATCAAGTTGATCAGCATTGATTCGTCAAAGAAACCCATGCGGTTTGTTCCTCTAAACCTCAACAATCGTTCCTGTTTGGCTCAGTCCCTCCACCATACCCAGATTGATTGAAACTATCATCTACTCGAACAATAAACATGTTTTGGTCTTTTGCTCCACCCATTTGCATCTTTCTTTGGGAAATTTGAACCGACGCAAAGTGAAAGTAGTTGCGCTAGTGCATGAAAACAAACTCAAAATAACTGATTTGCATGAGACCACTCTCTGACAAAGCATAACACAAATCTAAAACAAGTATAAAACTACTTTACAATGGATGAGGCACTGAAATTTGTTTTAAAACGAGTCGCTACACAATGTCCCAGTGGAATTGCGTTTCGTATATGTAATACTAATATAGTTTGTGGAAATCATTTGCCCCTTTATTATTTGTTGCACAAGACAATTTTTTTACACTACTTGCTGTTTGTTCATTTTCAGATGAAATGCATATATTCATATACATAAATTATATGTGTGCATGCATGTATGTATGTATGTATGTGTGTATATAATGTCACTTGACTTCAGTGTTCTATTATTATATATCAATGTTTCAATTTACTTAAGTTTCACCTTTTCACTGAAAAGTTCCTAAAATAATATTGTAATAAATGGCTAACTTGCTTAGGGATTTTTACATGTAGACAATTTCATCTGGAAATCTAGAATATCCAAGTATAACTTTATAAAGGAAAAAAATCCAAACTTCAGGAGTTTCTGTTTGAGTTGTCAAAAAAAAAAATTGGAATCCATTCCCAGACAAAATAAATGATACAATGGGGATTTAAATGAGCTAGATTGAAACTTTAAACTGATATATGGCACTTGATGCTGACGGCTATAATGGGTTAGAAAAACAAACTAAAGTGCAGGCGAGTCAGAACAGCCGGATGCTGTCCGTCTGTGTCGATGCTGTCGGTCTGTGTCGGTGCCGTCCGTCTGTGTCGGTGCTGTCCGTCTGTGAGTGTCGGTGTCGTCCGTCTGTGTCGATGCTGTCGGTCTGTGTCGGTGCCGTCCGTCTGTGTCGGTGCTGTCCGTCTGTGAGTGTCGGTGTCGTCCGTCTGTGTCGGTGTCGTCCGTCTGTGTCGGTGCTGTCCGTCTGTGAGTGTCGGTGTCGTCCGTCTGTGTCGGTGCCGTCCGTCTGTGAGTGTCGGTGCCGTCCGTCTGTGAGTGTCGGTGTCGTCCGTCTGTGAGTGTCGGTGTCGTCCGTCTGTGAGTGTCGGTGTCGTCCGTCTGTGAGTGTCGGTGTCGTCCGTCTGTGTCGGTGTCGTCCGTCTGTGTCGGTGCTGTCCGTCTGTGAGTGTCGGTGCCGTCCGTCTGTCTGTGTCGGTGCCGTCCGTCTGTCTGTGTCGGTGCCGTCCGTCTGTGAGTGTCGGTGCCGTCCGTCTGTGTCGGTGCCGTCCGTCTGTGTCGGTGCCGTCCGTCTGTGTCGGTGTCGTCCGTCTGTGTCGGTGCCGTCCGTCTGTGAGTGTCGGTGCCGTCCGTCTGTGTCGGTGCCGTCCGTCTGTCTGTGTCGGTGCCGTCCGTCTGTGAGTGTCGGTGCCGTCCGTCTGTGAGTGTCGGTGCCGTCCGTCTGTGAGTGTCGGTGCCGTCCGTCTGTGAGTGTCGGTGCCGTCCGTCTGTGAGTGTCGGTGCCGTCCGTCTGTGAGTGTCGGTGCCGTCCGTCTGTGAGTGTCGGTGCCGTCCGTCTGTGAGTGTCGGTGCCGTCCGTCTGTGAGTGTCGGTGCCGTCCGTCTGTGAGTGTCGGTGCCGTCCGTCTGTGAGTGTCGGTGCCGTCCGTCTGTGAGTGTCGGTGCCGTCCGTCTGTGAGTGTCGGTGCCGTCCGTCTGTGAGTGTCGGTGCCGTCCGTCTGTGAGTGTCGGTGCCGTCCGTCTGTGTTGTCCGTGTGTGAGTGTCAGTGTGTTCCTGGCGGTGATCATGACTGTGGTTTGCTCTGTAGACTGGAGAGCTGCCCAACTCGTTCCGGCTCATCAGTGTGGTCAGCCACATCGGCAGCAGCTCCTCGTCAGGTACGGCAGATCCTCCCTTGTGTCCCTGCAGGCTGAGTGTGCTGTGTCTGACTGTGTGTGTGTGTGTGTGTGTGCTCCTGTAGGGCATTACATCAGTGACGTGTACGACATGAAGAAGCAGTCTTGGCTCACCTACAACGACCTGGACGTCTCGCGCACTCAGGAGTCCACCGTTCAGAGGGATCGCGACCGCAGCGGATACATCTTTTTCTACATGCACAAGTCAGTGTCTTCAGTCACGCACAAGTCAGTGTCTTCAGTCACACACACACACACACACACACCGTGTGGTCATGAACAAACTCGCCAGTAACTTTGATACTAAAATTGATTCTGAATTCATGAAAAATGTGGGAATACCTGAAACCACACGTACGCGATATTCACTCACTCTTGGTGGCATTTATAATAGTTATTACATTTAACTAAAATCATAAATAAAACTATTTCCTTATTTGAACTTAGTACTGAGTACTAAAATAAAATAAAAACTAACTAAACTAGGGCTGGACGATATAACGATTATTATCGCAATATAATTATCAAAGAGTAATAATTATAATTATAAATGTCCAATAATGTTTATGCGCCAAAAGCGAAACGAAACTCATTTGAACCGTGTCACACACACACACACACACACACACACACCGTTTATCCGCTCGCCTCAAAGTCCACACGGCAGACGCGTTTACTCTGATCGATCAGTCCCGAAGCAACACACACGTCTCAGGGATTCAAACTGAAGCCAGACGAAACACTGTGCAACGATACAGGCTGAAGGCTTTCCATCTACAAATCACAATTACTTACCATGGATTTACTGTAGTCACACTAACTGCACCATGGTATTGTGGCAGGAATGTGGGATATTCATTAATTTAGACATGTATTAAAGGAGTATTGGAATATAATTACAGTATTTCTTGTGCTTAAAGGGATAGTTCACCCAAAAATGAAAACTGGCCCATGATTTACTCACTCTAAAGCTATCCTAATGTTTAAAAATATCAATGTTTAAAACTTTATTTCCCATAATAACTAGCTTCCGGCAGACGGACAGAATAATTTTCGTGGGATAACTTTCATTTTTGGGTGAACTATCCCTTTAAGCTGTAGCATTTGATATTAAATGTATTTAGGCTACTGTTTTTCTATACAAAACGGTTACATTTTACCATGGTATTGAGGTTATATGTGGCTTTAACTGTGGTTATCACGATCTAAATGTCTAATACTATGGAGGACTAATGGTTAATTTCAGCGATTGACATTACCTTTTTTTGTGCTAAAAGCCACTGTGGGTTAGTGGTTTTTCAAAGTTACTCGCCACTCAGCATTTTTGGCAATTACTAGCAACTGACCCACAATTTTGACATAGATACCATGGGGAAAACTGACAGCAGCCTAATATATTTACTGCTAATTATGAGATATTAAATATCAATATGGCACTTTAAGACCGTACGCACGGATCCAATGTACTGATACACATGCGTTTTCTTTCTCGAGTGTGTTCGACTGTTTAAGCGTGATAACCAGTGAAAAACAAGCGTTTAAAAAAAAATCCCACTGCGATTTATCGGTGTGAATGGCTCCACAGGGATTTATTGTTTCGATTCAAGAGTGTCTCCGACCCAGAAGCCTCGCTGATGTTGCCTTCGACTGAAAAACTTTGGGATTTATACTGCAACTTCTATTTTTGGAGTCTATTTACTCTAAGTGCACGCAGTGGCGTAGGGAATAACGCACGTATCAGAGACTTTCGACAAGTTCAAACCAGAGTTCAAATACACCTTTTGCAGAACTCATTCTTATACCTTTCCACATCGCATATCACATTGGAAAGGCATTTGTTTTCAATAAATATGTGAAAAGTGGAATTAAACTGCATATCGGTTATTTAATAGTGTTTATCTGCATTTATTTCATAAATATATCATTTACACTGTTATTATTGCATAAGGTTTTATAATGTTCTAAAATACTGAGGTGCAAATACAATAGTCAACATTCGAAGTGAATTTTGAACAATACCATTTTTGTCTTAGGACAACTTTGAGCTTTTTTAAGACAAAAACGGGTATTGTTCAAAATTCATGTGTTCAAAAATTCACTTCAAATGTTGACTATTGTACTATCTAACTACTATTTACACTTTATTGCAAAGAAAATACTGCTATTTTACAGTGCAAATAGAACATATCGATATTTGCACTTATTTGTTCAAGTCACGTCGTAAAGATCGTATTTACGAGTTGAATGCACATGAATGCTAGCCTGTTCCCACCAGACTCTCGTACGTTTCATTTCATTTGTACATAGAGTCTGGCACCGCTCCATCGACAAGCGTTAACTTCCTTGTAGGCGGGTATTCTATTGAAGTCTAAAACTATAGGATCTGCCCAGAATCGCTAACGTCTGGTCGTGACGTATGCCTAGCGTTCGCCTTAGCCAACTCATTCACCACTAACGGAGCGAGCTGGAAAATCAAACTTTTCCCGAACCCCGTGGGGAGGAGGGCCACAACATCATGGCCACCAACAAAACTAAGCAAAGATTGTTCTTGCTCCGGCTTTAACTGCTTGATATTCTACAGCGTCGCCACAACAGACCGAACGGCTTCGCTCGCATCTTTCTCCGTCGCCATTACTGAACTACAACTCAAAATAACACATGACATCAACGTCATTGTTCTCAGCCACTCCCTCTGTTCACTGATTAGCCCGGTAAAATATTGATCGGAGAAAACCAAAGACTACACCACAATCCCAGACGTAGTATTGGAGGAACATGAAGATTGAGCGGCTACATGAACGCCACCACAAAGTCATAAATATGGAAAGCTCTGGATTTTCTTTAAGTCTGATCTTTAGGATTGTGGTCGTGAGAAAGATGGCGGAATAACTCAAGTATTTAGCAGTGATATTGTCAGGCTTTTCTATTTACAGCGAAGTGTAATATTAGTATAATAGTGCCGGGTTAAATACTATTCTATGAGTAGTAGGTTTTTATTTTATTTTTTTAGAAAAGCCTTTCTAGGGACCCGAGATGCGAATCAGCTTATGCTCTTGATGTGCAATACATGTTTTCTGCAATCATGTTGTTTGTACTGTCCCTATATAAATAAACTTTTAAATAAACATAAAGTGTGAAAGGCCCTTTAGGCATAAGTTTTCCCTGTGCAGAAGAATGAGTGACTGAGGAAGATGTTTGTATCTGACGTGTGTGTGTGTGTGTGTGTGTGTGTGTGTGTGTGTGTAGAGAGGTGTTCGAGGAGCTGTCGGAGCTGGAGAAGGCCGGAGGGAACGGAGACGCCGCACGCACAGTCCTGCAGCCGCTCTAACATCCCATAATGCCCTGAGCCAGGGTAAAGCCACAGCCCTCATCAGCGTTACTGAAGACCACACACACACACACACACACACACCCCTACTGAGGGCACTTCTCTCCTGTGAACGCTGTAGACGTGCAGTTAGATGGATACATGTTCTAGAAACTCATAGAGGAGCAAAATGTTTATGGGGAGGAGCAAAGAAAAATAAATATATGAATATAGAAAGCATTTTGAGTTTCTGAAACGGTGCGACTTCAGGAACAAAGAAGTTGCCGCTTAATTTCTCTCTCTTTCGTTTGCCTTTAACATGAGAAGTCCCTTTGGTGAACTTCTTATGCATTAAATATTTGAAGCGTGTTTCTCTATGAAATCTTTCTTCTTCTTCTTTCCCCTCTGCAGATTTTTAGATTCCCCTCCTGGTCTATTGCATACAAAACTTTATTCTTGTACATGTGTGTGTGTGGAGTATTGAGCACGGGGTGTGTGTTTCTCGTTTGATATGCAGCTGAACATGTGGTGCAATATTTGCTTTTGCCAGTGGGCTTTTATAAGATACAGCGATGAGAGAGGCTGGGTTTATATTCAAGGCTTTACTGATGACTGTTTGTTTTATTCTCATTTTATAAGCGTTATTCTTACAAGCTCAATGGTGTTGATGATGCAGCTTGTCTTTTTTTTAAAGATGGCGTTTAGTTTTCCTTCTGCATAGAGCTTTACTCGTGAAGTTGCACAGCCGTCGTGTAGAAGTGTGTGTCTTCAGTGAAACGTTCACACACCTTTACTGGATCTAGAGAGCATCCCATGTGACTGTCAGCTGATGTTATTTATTTTAGGATGTGTGTAAGTCTTGTTTTCATGTGTCCGGTGCCCACTTTATTCCTGTCTTCTGTTCCGGCCGTCTGGAGGAGTGTGTGTTTCTGAAACTACAGTGCTATAAGCTCTACTTGATTGCTTAGTATTCAGTCTATGGATTCCTTGAACACATTTTAAAATAAAACTGATTTAGAAACCGTGGGCTGGTGTGTGTCAGTGCGTGTGTGTGTGTGTGAGCGGCTGGAGCCGGCTGCCCGTGAGCCTGTTGAACTCGCTGAGGACATACGTCTCCTTCTGCTGCATCTGTGTGAGACCAGACACAACACACTCAGACACACAGATCTCACTCATCAAACAATATCTTTAGGTTGTTTTTTTTAAAACTCAAATTGCAGGTGTGTTTCCCTGAATCACAAAACCAGTCACGAGTCGCACGGGGATATCTGTGGCAATAGCAAACAACAATACATTGTATGGGTCAAAATTATCCATTTTTCTTTTATGGCAAAAATCATTAGGATATTAAGACCATGTTCCATGGAGATATTTTGTAAATTTCCTACCGTAAATATATAAAACATTTATTTTTGTGAGTGAATGCAGCACAACTTTAAAGGCGATTTTCTCGATGTTTCGATTTTCAAATAGTTGTATTTCGGCCAAATATTGTCCCATCATAACAAACCATACATCAATGGAAAGATTATTTATTTACATATAATATATATTAAATACAAAGTTTATAATGGCTATTGTTCAATAAATAATATTTTATATTATAATGTTGGTGTACTTCGTATCGAGAAATTTTGATGGGGATTTATCAGAAGTGTTCATTGCTTTTTCTTTTTTTTTTACGAAAAAATGAAATTTCATATTGTATTTGTCAAGTACCTCTTCATAAATATGCCTTTTATCCCTTTTTTTGCCCGTCCTTCTGTTAGACTCTCACACATGAATTATGTAGAATATCTGTCAGCTGTTAAATTTAACTACACAATTAGATAATTCCAGTTTAGCTCGACCGATGACCAAGCTATGCTTCATGTTGTTCAGTCTGTGTGTGAAAGATCGCATTAGCAATTCAAGAAAAAAAACACTCCAGCAAAACATGATCAGCTCAAAGTGTCCGAATGTTTGGTCCCAGATTTTTATAAATGTTACTGGTAGTCACTGTATGAAGAATTATTAGGTTATTCACAGTTTACTTTATTTTGCTCTCCTCACTTGCACACATTTCCCCCTTCCAACAATCCCTGGTTAAGACCTGATTCTCTCTCTCTCACACACACACACACACACACACACACACACAGTGTGTTGTACCTCATTCCAGTCCTCTTCAGTTTCATGTCTGTATCCCAGTAAGTGGCAGATCCCATGAGCTGTGACCACCTGCACACACACACACACACACAGAGAGCAAACCGTTACTGTGTGTCAGTGTGTGTGTAGCTTGATGAGTGCCGGTGTGTCTTACAGTGAGTGTCTGGTGCAGGTCCTGCGAGGTGTGTCTGCACTGCTCCATCACACACTCCACACCGAGGAAGATGTCCCCCAGATTATACTCGTCTCTGTGCAGCACACACGGCACCTTCCCCGGCCGCAGATCCTGCACACACACACACACACACACACAGATTATACTCGTCTCTGTGCAGCACACACGGCACCTTCCCCGGCCGCAGATCCTGCACACACACACACACACACACAGATTATACTCGTCTCTGTGCAGCACACACGGCACCTTCCCCGGCCGCAGATCCTGCACACACATGATTAATTAATAATAATTCGTTACATTTATATAGCGCTTTTTCTGGGACCTCAAAGCGCTTTACATAGAAGGGTGAATCTCCTCAACCACCACCATTGTGCAGCTCCACCTGGATGATGCACCAGAACGCCCACCACACACCAGCTTACTGGTGGAGAGGAGACACTGATGAAGACAATCAGAATGTATGGGGATGATTAGGAGCCCATGATGGAGAGAGGCCAATGGGGCAAATTTGGCCAGGATGCCGGGGTTACACCCCTACTCTTTATCGAAGGACATCCTGGGATTTTTTATGACCATAGAGAGTCAGGACCTCGGTTTAACGTCTCATCCGAAGGACGGAACTTGCGATTCTGAAAAAAAAAAAAGAGTCGTAATTAAGGAACCTCCAGTGTGAGGCTTGTGTGTGCGGCCGTACCTCATGGAAGGGGAAGGCCAGCACGTCGGTGGGCCGGTCCCGGCGCCGGTACACCCGGTTGATGCGCTGGATCCGGCGGTTGTCCACGCAGATGATGCCCATGTCGAAGCGCTGCACGCCGAATATGTGCCTGAGGATCTCCACGTCTTTGCGCATGCGCCTCAGAGGCACCACCGTCTGCAGGTTCCGCAGGACGAGCCCCATCCCAAACTACTGTCAACACGATATATATGAGTGTGTCAGGCGTATATATTTATTGACTCTACTGCTTACGGACTGGAAATATACGCTTCTAAAGTAAACATATATAAAAAGACACCGGTAGTTTCGATACAACTGCCATGGTCCCGACTTTCCTCTCTGTCCATTGATTTAGAAACTCGAAGTGCGCATGCGCCATTCCACCGTTCATACATGTCAAAATAAAAGTACTGTCATTTTTTAATTTTTCTGAGTGTATATAATAAATATTTAATATGAAATTATTGTAAAAATAATTTAGAGTTGTGTGTGTGTGTGTGTGTGTGTGTGTGTGTGTGTGTGTGTGTGTGTGTGTGTGTGTGTGTGTGTGTGTGTGTGTGTGTGTGTGTGTGTGTGTGTGTGTGTGTGTGTGTGTGTGTGTGTGTGTGTGTGTGTGTGAAAATATATGCTTATCTTTCTCTTAGTATTTATTTCGCTTGTACTGTGACTTTTACTGTTCTCCGGAAGTAGAAACTAGGAACTTCCGACACTGCTTGCACGTTCGTGTTGGAGGTCACTTTGATTTAAAAGGTAAGGTATGCTGCTATTTAACACACTACAAAATTATTTACACCGATTTAGTGTAATTTTAACTTTTACACTCGATAATGTATGTATGTGTTACTGAAAACAGCATCAGAGTCGGTGTTTGTTTTGCTAGCTGTCATTACATTAGCTGCTTCACTTGTGATGTTTCTGTGTGTATCAGAACACTGTCACTGTTAACACGACTGAATTGCTAATTACAACTTAACCGCTCAGTTGCAATCACAAAATATGAATTTAACCGGCATATCCCTACACAAAGGCTTTATCCTAAATTTTAACCACACGTTTTTTAATCTTTCTTTGATGTTATACACTTGATTCGACTCGTTCGAGATTGATTCGGGTGAGTCGAGTTACTTGAACTGGTTCTTTTAGATTAGTGACACACTTAAATATGCCGAATAAGAGTGAGAGACACTGCTTTGCTGTTTTATTTCTGCACACTGATACCTGTGAGGTGTGTTCAGTATGGGTGGGGATCATGGACACGGGAAACTGTCGATGCCGGACTACCGGGTGTGGAAGTGTGAAGGGACACCGCTGGAAATGACCCAGCAGAGGCTGGCCCGCAGAGGACTCCGGGACCCCTGGGCTCGGTGAGCACACACACACACACACACACACACACACACACACAGACACACACACACACAGACACAGAGAGAGAGCGTTTCTCTCGTGTACCTGCAACTCAAGTGATGGCCCTGAGTCGGCTATTACATAGAAATTACTTCTGAGTTTAATAACTGATTTTTAATCATGCTAATGTGCTCCGCTTGCTTTAATATTTTCTATTTGTACTGGCCTTTGCTATTAAGAAAATGATATGCTCATCTCATCTCATTGGTGAAAACAGGCCACTAAAACTAATTTAAAGGGATAGTTCACCCAAAAATGAAAATTCTGTCATCATTTACTCACCCTGATGTCGTTCCAAACCCGTAAGACTTTCGTTCATCCTCCGAATACAAATAAAGATATTTTTGATGAAATCTGACATGTCTGATCCCTTCATAGCCAGCAACGTCATTGCAACTTTCAAGGCCCAGACAGATAGTAAAGACGTCCTTGAAATAGTCCATGTGACTCCAGTGGTTCAACAAGAATACTTTGAGCAAAAAAAAAACATAATAACGATTTTATTCAACGATCTCTTCTGTCTGTGTCAGTATCTGATGCTGTTCACATAGTAAACACAGTGTAGCTCTTCCAGGCTCTACGACAGAACGCCGGCTCACTATTGGACGTCTCAAGTGTCCAGCGTCGGCCAATAGTGAGCCGGCGTTCTGATGCAGAACTTGGAAGAGCTGCACTGTGTTCACATGATCCTTCAGAAATCACTATAATATGAGGATTTGATGCTCAAAACAGTTATGATTATTATCAGTGTTGAAAACAGTTGTGCTGCTTCATATTTCTGTGGAAACTGTGATAGATTACTATTCAAAACTGTTGAATGGTGAAAAACGGTTTCCAAAAAAATATGAAGCAGCAGAAACTGATAATAAGCATATGTAATAATCAGATCATCATATTATAGTGATTTCTGAAGGATCATGTGACACTGAAGACTGGAGTAATGATGCTGAAAATTCAGCTTTGATCACAGGAATAAATTACACTTTACTATATATTCACATAGTAAAGGGACGTTTAATTTTATATTTAACACTATTATTACAACATTATTGTCCTGTTATCTCTGTAAAGCTGCTTTGAAACAATCTGTATTGTAAAAAACACTATATAAATAAAGGTGACTTGACTTAGAAAACAGCTGTATTAAATTATAATAATGTATATGCTGCATATAGTGGGTGATTAATTCCAGGTGCATCCCTGCATATTATGATAAGAAAGGGTTAAATTGAACAGAGATTCTCTAACAGTGTTTACTGGTAGTCTGATCGTCTCAGTGTTCTGGATCCTGCATGTTCAGAAGAGTCAGCTCGTGTGTGTGTGTGTGTGTGTGTGTGTGTGTGTGTGTGCGTGTGTGTGCAGGAACGAGGCGTGGAGGTTCACGGGCAGCTTCGGGGTGCCGGTGAGCTTCAGAGACGTGCTCCTGCGGGGCTTCAGGACGGGCTTCGCAGCGTTCGCACTCGCTCTGGCAGTGGAGTACGCTTTCTTCCCGCCCAAGAAGAGCCAGCACTGATCATGTGACTGACCTGTGTGTGTGTGTGTGTGTGTGTGTGTGTGTGAGCCTGTCGCTGCTCCTCCATGAAGACTTCCTCATTCTTCTGTGTGTTTCTCTTGACCTGTCTGTACAATAAATATAACTTCATTTATTCGGACTGAGCCTGATATTTTGTTTTATTATTTTTATTGGATATTGTAGTCAAACCTGTAGAGCCACAGAGTTCGTACAAGGTGCTTAAAATGCTTGAATTTAACTTTTTGAAATTTAAGTCCTGGAAAACAGCGATATTTATGAAAAGGTACTTGAAAAGTGCTGGAATATCACAGCAAAATCCCCAGTGTTAAATGAACTCTCCTGGTGTACATATAGATCCGTGGACAAATCCGTGTTACACCAGGAGAGTTCATTTAACACTGGGGATTTTGCTGTGATTGAAAGACAATAAATGTGAAATTAGTGTTTAATTTATTCGATAAAACAATATTTTCATGCAAAATTAAGTGATTAAGAGTGAGATCTCTGATTGTAGTCCTGAAAACCAAAAAAAGTGGCGCTTAAAGTCCTTGATAATCCTAAATTTAATTTTAAAGTATCTGATGAATCCTGGAGCCATCGAAATCTAACTTGAAATGATATGAAATGACACTCAGAGTAAAATATGATTATGTAAAGTAAGTATGAGTGCCAGTGTCAGCATATAGATGCTGAAGGCCGTCAGTGCCATGATTTAAATGTTACATTTTCTAACTCTAATCTAATTTCACTTCCCATAAAATCCCATTCATACTAGTGACGAAACAACTATAGACGTAAAGAAAGGAACTGACGTAACGTTATAGACATAGAGGAACTGAATCACATGACATTACTACATTATTATACATTATTAAAGACAGTAATAATATCTAAAAATGTAATTAACTACACTACTTTAAAAAAAACTAATTAGATTATAACCTGCCAATACTGATCAGCAGAATATATTACGATCTTCAAAAGAACAAGCTTGTGTCTATAGTAACCTATGTATAATAGTGCTTGTGTTTTGCTTAAAATTAATAATATATGTTTGCATTATTCTATCATTTACATGTATTCATTTAGCAGATGCTTTTATCCAAAATGACTTACAAACCAGAGCAATAGAAGCGACCAAACCAACAATAGAGCAACAATATGAAGCGCTGTGACGAGTCCTAGTTAGTCCAGCGCAGTACATGATATAGCAAGGGTTTTATTATTATTATTATTATTTTAATAGATATAAAATAGTAAGTGATTAATTTTTGCATTATTCTCATAGATTATTTTGACTAAAAGTTACTGCTAAATGTATTTATATTTATTATATTTCATGGGTTGTTCTGGTATCCAGATAAAGATGCTTCGGCATGTCAGAATTTTCTTGGTTTACTAATAACCTGTTTTCAAATCTGCTCTTAATGATTCAAACAACTGTAGAAGATGAACATATTTAACCATTATATACTTGTATTGGCTATGGTCAATCACTCAATCTCAGGACTGTCTGATGTTCAATTTCAAAATAAAAGCCTCATAAAGTGTCAAATACACACAGTTTTCTATCGTTTCAGATTGACTTCAGAAATATAGAGCAACTAGTAGTTGATGGTTGTTTGGACCAGATATTTGACACGTGAAACCATTTGTTTTATAGTTTAAGCTAATATGATTATTAATTTGCAGAAATGTAGTTGAGGGCCATTTATCCGACTGTCTTTTCTTCTCAGACACATTATATAAAATGTGTATTTAGAAATTGTCCATATAGCAACGGCATATTTTTATATCTATCTAAATTTATTGACAAAACAAGTTATGACGTTTTGGAGGGCTTTTATTTTGTAATCAGACCGTCCTGACATTGTGTGAGTGATTTCTATTATCATTGTACTTTCATTCTGAAGAGAAATTGATGTTTTGGAAACAGGGAGTTTCCTTTTACATAACTTTTTATTTACTTTTCGTGAATGAACAAAAGAGGGAAAAAATACACACACAATCTCGCATATGTCCATAATGCGCATATACATCCACATCCACATTTACACAACAGACACACATACGAAATAATGAGACAAAATATTTAAATGATTGAGTTTAGCGGGGAATATTATATCAGCTTCAAGCTCACACTTACTCAACCATAATCTGAACATGTTATTAATGTAATAAAGAGAAAGTAAGAGACTCTATAACACCTCAGTGTTTATGATTTATCATGCAGCTCAAAGCATTATGGGTAGAATCTCTCTACAGTCTATTCTGATTCATCAACACAGTTTCACTGATGATCCAGAACCAACCATAAACCCAGGATAGAGCGGTTGAGTGAATGTGGTCTGGACTGTGTGGATGAGGCTCATTGTGTCAGAGACGCTGTAGAAGGACAGAGTTCCTGCACTGTGATCCACATACACTCCGATTCTCCTGTGATACACACACACTCCTGCTCTACTGTCATCCACATACACTCCTGCTCTACTGTCATCCACACACACTCCTGCTCTACTGCTGATGGGCTTTACAGGGAGTTCAGTCTGTATGTTATTGTGTCTGAATGAGTACCTGGGGGAAGTGCAGATCAAACTCCAGGACTGATCATTAGATCCAAACACACACTCACTACCCGATCCCTTCCTGCTGATGCTCTTATATGACACTGATATAAACACATATTCACCACTCCACTCAATCTCCCAGTAACAGCGTCCACACACACTCTCTCTACACAACACCTGCTGCCACACTTCATCAAATCTGTCTGGATGATCAGGATACAGCTGAAACTCTGGGTAAGTGTAAGTAATCACTCTGTTCCTCTCAGACAGACGGAGTCGTTTATTCACTGTGTTCAGATCCAGATTGAGCTGATGGGAATCTGATGGAGATAAAACACATCAGAATCAGGAATTATGAATCTGTCTGATCTTTTAATGAAGATGAACTCTTCATGTTCAATATATCATCAGTGTCTCAGTACAGTTTATATATATATATATATATATATTATTTATTTTTCCTTGGCCAGGGAAATTACAAGTTCAAACTAAATTACTGATTTATAGTGAATCAAGTTAAAAATACTTTGTGTGAATTATTACCTCAAATTTTTCAAGTGAATAAATGTTATAATATTTTTCAGTGTATCTGAACTCTTTATGTTCAATATATCGTCAGTGTCTCAGAATCAGAATGAACTTTATTTGCCAAGTTTGCGCAAACAAACGAGGAGCTGCTGTGTTTTTCACAGGAGCTCTTGGTTCATGCATACATACATTAATATATACACTCATAAATGACATGAGAACAGACATTTAAATGAGACTAAGGAAAAAACATAAATAAATAAAATAAACAATAATAATAATGATAATGTGGTGTACATCTGAGACAGAAGACTTATGTACAGATGTCTGCATTATGCACTGTATGTACAGCTCTATAAATAAAATGTGTTTAAAATGTGAATAAATCTCAGTAGAGTTTACCAGATATCCTGTGCAAATCATCATTTACATAATCTACTATAAACCTCTTCTGTCATGTTTTCTTTCACTTCTCCAGAAGAACATGAACACACTCAGATAATTTATATGCTTGTTTTCTTAGTGACTTACATTGTAGGAAGTCGTTCCTGGTTCTGGGAACAATGTTGGAGGAAGTGACTGTGGAAATCAACAGACATGAAGAGTGTGATTATCATGTCAAGAGAAAATGATCCCTGCATCCGTTCCTAAGACATTTCTAATATGATCTTCTACATGATCTGAGATGATGGAGGATGATTTCTGAGAACAGGACTTTACCTCTGTCAGAGATCTTCTTCTCTTTGCAGAAATCCTCCAGTTTGTCTCTCAGCTGACGGACAGATTCTCTCACGCCATCAAAAGAGGAGAGAGAACTGAAGGGATTGTCATTTACGTCTGTAGATTCAGGAGGAGCTGAGAGAGACTGGAAACTCTACAGAAAACACAAATCAAAGCTCATCACCTCCACACTTCATCAATAACCTGCTCTACTGTCAGATCTGTGCGGCTCTTGATGATCTTTAGTAACTCTCCTCAATCCAGCACTTTCACAGCATCAGCTTCATTCTGCTCATATTCATTATGTGACATTACAGATACAAGTTCTAGCGTTTGACATTTACACGATATGAGGACTTCCTATCAATTTAAGCTCAATATTAGCTTCAGAAATGCATAATTTTACTAGAAATACTGCCATCATAAATCCAAATATTTAATGTGTTTTGTGGAAATAAAATCTAGAGGTCAGTAATATATCAACATCTCTCTCACATTAAATATTTTAAATAATCATATCATTATCCTGATCAAATGCATCAATCTCCATCTTAGCTGTATTATATTGTGTAAATTGGACTCTAAAATAGTTTAATACACTGGGAATGTTATTAAAACCTTTGTTTTATTCACAGAATTAAAGGGAAAAGTGTGATAAATTCATATTTGTGTGATGAAAAGGCATTAATATGTGATATTTTTATTTTCATCAATTTAATCTTCTATGAAATGTGAAGTAGTATTACTGAACAATAATTACATATATGCTTGGATTCGGGGTCATTTCACTTTTAATAAAGCACTTTAAGTTTTATTGAAAAAACAATGTTGCATTATTGAAAGTGGAGAAACGATACTGTTGTATTGAAGGGAATAATTGAACATTTCTCATTTTATTCTATTCATTGTCCATTTATTTTTCATTGAGTACATCGTGTGTCTAGAGATTGGCATTATTTAAAAGCACACTGAATTAATTTTGACATGGAGTGAATACAGAGCAAGGTTTTTCATTAGTGATCGTCAGCGAGTGATGAGGAGAGAGAAATGATCCACTAGAAATCTCTATAGAAAATAAACTGGACAATCAATTTACTATAAATGAGTTTAGATTTGGATACTGTGCACTGGAACCTGTCATTTAATTATTTTTTTAAATTTTTTTATTCTGGGAACATTAATGAACAATCTTACACTCGAGTAAAGAGCCAGATTATAGCATAAATGCTCATTTTCATTTGGAGTCGCGATTTAATATACTGATTTATTTATTTCATCTGTATTCAAACTTTCATTGCTAACAAACTACGCTGAACCACCGAACGCTAATGTTGATCCTACAACCAATATGAGAGCAGAAAAAATAATTAATGTACATTAGTTGGGAATGATTTCAATGTTAATAAACAACTTATTTATAAAATAAAAAATATCAATGTTTAGAAACGTTGGTATTTAAGTTTTGAGTGTGTGAGTTTTGGGAAGGGGAAAATGTCCAGAAACGGTCCTGGTCTCATTGTAGACTTCAGTAGATTCACTCAGGAAAAGCAGTTCAAAAGCTACGAGCAGATTGAACATTATTTATCACTTTTGAGCAGTTAGTGACACTGAAATTCACAAGGACTCTTAGGACACGATCCCAAGGTCATGTTTTGTGTGGTTTCAGTATGTTGAAGCATTGCTAATATACAGACTTCATGTTTAGGGTCTTCATGGTCAAATTCATCAATGTGTTAAAGGCAAACCATTATGAAAATACTGTCAATTCTGTCAAGTTTGAAGATCATCTGATGCAACTTTGATGAATATTACTCAAATTGCTACCATCAATTTCACTGATTTCACCATGAAGTAAGAAATCATAAAGGTAAAAAAGTTGAAATGTGAGTGAATATGATCAGATGAGAGTTTGACTGATGATTATATAATAACTGAACACACAGATCAACACTTCAGTCAGCGGCTCATTCTGCTCTCATCAAATGTTTCTCTGAGTCTCTTGCTCAAGTCCACTATGACTCTGTTCTTCTGGATCTCTGTTACCTGCAGGAAATGTATGTGATCCTGTGTGTGTGAAAGCTGCTCCAGCTCAGCGTCTCTCCTCCTCAGATCATTGATCTCCTGCTCCAGTCGCTCCAGTCGTTCTTCAGCTCGACTCACTGCAGTCTTTTCCTGATCTCTGATCCGCTGTGTCGCCTCAGAGCGGCTTCTCTCAATGGAGCGGATGAGCTCAGTGAAGATCCTCTCGCTGTCCTCCACTGCTGTGTGTGCAGAGCGCTGTTAGGACACACATCACAATCACACAGTGAGCTTCAGTGAGTCCTGACTGAGACTTCTCAAACTTCTCTTCTTCTCCAGACTCACCTTATGAGACTCTACAGCCTCTCTCAGCTGCTGAAGATCTTTCTCTCTCTGCTGGATCCTCTGCTGGAACGACCTCTGCGTCTCCTTCAGCTGCTTCTGCAGCACAAACCAATAACAGAGATGCACTTTATACTGTCACTATATCATCATGGGAAGAGGGTTATCTTTTTAAAGTTTGTGTTGACAAATGTTTACGATGTATTTTCACCATATTTTCTGTTAAGTTAAATGCGGAGCACAAATACGCTCAGCGGTGAAAGTCCACTTACAGCTACTCTTCACGTTCTGTGACGTCTGCAGTGTGAATGATGTTTCCTGATCATATAAATAGTGTCAACATTATTTCATCAGTGTGTAGTTTCATACCTGTTTCTCAGTCCTCTGTGCTGCAGCTGATACAGTGTCGTGGTTTTTATGATCGTCCATCGTACACAGCACACATATAAACTTCTGGTCAGTGCGACAGAAAACCTCAAGGAGTTTATCATGTGTTTGGCAGATCATCTCCTGCAGTCGTCCAGTGGCATCAGTCACTTTATGTGGTTTACGGGAGTGAAATTCCTCATGACGGTCAAAATGAGTCTGACAGTAAGACTCCAGACACACCAGACAGGACTTGACGGCTTTGTGTTTTCTTCCAGTACAGACGTCACACTGCACATCTCCAGCTCCAGCGTAACAGTCAGCAGGAAGTTTAGTCTTCTTCAGTTTCTCCACCAGTTCAGCCAGCATGGTGTTTTTAGCTAAAGCAGGTCTTGGACTGAAGGTCTGTCTGCACTGAGGGCAGCTGTAGACTCTCTTCTGATCCTCCTGATCCCAGCAGCCTGTAATACAGATCTTACAGTAACTGTGTCCACAGGGAATGGCCACCGGATCCTTCAGGAGATCCAGACACACTGGACACAGGAACTCATCCTGAGAAAATCTGGCTTCTGCCATTTTACTGCATGTATACTGAGACACAAACACACAACAGCTCAACTGCACTTTAGTTTCTCTTTCTCTTGAACTCTTCCTGCTTCCTGGTTTTGAGTTTTAGTGACGTGTGCAAAACTTGTTTATCAAGTCAATAAAGCATGATAAAGCCTCATTCCTGCTGAGTTCAGATTCTACAACAGTAAATGCAAAAACCTTCACTGTAAACCCTAATGCTCAAAATAATTCATTGGTTTGAGAAGGGTAAATTTAAATTTCTCTCATATTCTGGGTGATAAAGAGCTCTGGTGGTCATCCCGAATTCACAGAACCATCATTACATTTATTGTGTAGACTGGACCAAAGTTTGTGATTAATAGAACTCATTGTCAAGGTGAGAAATGAATAAGATCCTCAGTACTTAGAGTTCCCTCGACACTGGTGCCCCTGTGCCACACATAACCACTACCAAACCTGGAGAAGGGAAGAGAAAATGTTCAAATTCGTTGCTTAACCCTCTTGTGTTACTCATTGCGTGGCTAGCCAAGCTTTAATTTGTGGCTCGTATGCCGGTAAATAATACCGTGTTACGATCATGCAGTCACTACAGATATTTCATAAAAAACATAAAAAACAAAAAGGGCTATAACATAACCGATTAAAAACTGAAAGTGTCAGCTCTATTACAAATAATTTCGATTGGATTGAGAGGTGTGGTTTATTCCTTTTCTAATACAAACAAGAGAACATGTAGGCTAAACACTTGAACGATTGAAAACCGAAACTGGGCGAAGTGTGATGCGCTGAAAAGAGCTGTTCCCTTTCAGTCGATAATGTCGGACGTAGTCGACGACGACTGAAATGGGATCACGCCAGGGAGCCTATTGTCTTCGAGTATTATTGAACGAGCCAATACACATTGGCGTGCGAGATCTGCATCTCACACTCCGCCCCGAAGCGCGGGTATAAATACGGAAGTGGATGCACGCACCATTTGCCTTTCGCTTCGGAGCCGAGCTAGGGTCTGGACCAATCAGACACACACTAATTATTCATATTCACTATATTTAATGAATATAAAGGTCTATGAAACTCTCCCCCAAAACTAACCTCACAAATGAAGTTACTTTGTCAGCCGGGTGTCCGGTTACAGAACACTTTAAGACTGATAACAGACTTTACGACCTCAAAGGAATGTGGCCACATGCGCCACATGCTTAAGAGAGAGAGACCATCTTTAATTAAATAAACTTTGCGGTGTTACTCTGATCTATGAAGGAACATGCCTCACAGAAACTGTGATGATTTACTGTCTCGTGTACTATTAGGTATAACAACATGGTATGTTTGATTGGGGTGTATGTGGTTGAACAATCACCCAACGTTCAATATAACCTCACCTGTATCATGCTTCCTAGCAAATTAATCCTCATTTAATGACACACACTTTGATGTACATCACCTTCTCTTAGAATGCAATGTGAATTTGTTATGTCTATTTGAGCTTGAATGAACAGTCTAAGCATGCTGGGGACAAAGACCATAAATCAACTAAGAGCCGCTTCCCCTCTCGGACATGTCACCTTACTCATAGGTCCATTCAAACCTTAGGGGTTGGTTCTTTCTCAGGGTATATCAGAGGCAGGCAACAGTGACCGCCCTCTCTTAGTTCTTTCATCCAGCCGCAACACTGTTCTGGTGAGACTGGGGAGCCCCCTCCCCCTCCAAGGGGGCCCCAGGGCCCAGCAGGCCTCGATTCCAACCAGATCCGGCCTCATGGAAAAGAGAGAAAACTCTCTCACAAAGAACCAAGGACAATCTCAGGAGTTTTGGAACAAAGACTCCAACCAACAAAGACTCCAACCAACAACGACTCCAATCACCCATCCTTCCGACTTCCTCACTTCTCCTGGGTGCTCGGCGTGGCCTCAACAGAGTCCCAGGCCTTCACCAAACCAGTCATGCGTTCCCGGAGAAAGAGAACGCTCAACCAACTTCCACTTGACACTGCCGGAACCATCAACGACTCCAATTTTCAACAACTTCAAGAATTGTTCCCATTACAAATGCAAGTATTCAATTCAATGAAATGTGAAAATGAAATTCTGATGGTTCTTCTCATAGACCCTCTTCCGGTTTCCAATTTCATCCTATCACTAACCTATTTATGTATTCATGTGTGTATGTTGTTTAGTTTATTTATATTCATATAAATATCTATATTTAGTTAATAAAACTTGTACATAATATGTATTTGGTTCTGTTTTGTTTGCAATACAAGTCACTTTACGATCACGGTTTTTGCTACTGGCTCAAAGTACTGTACAGGCGAAGAAATAATTATTCTTCGGTGGCCATGGAAGATACCCTTTATTAGAATAAATTAATAATCAAAATAGTTCGTTGGAAGAACTGATTAATTGATTGTAATATTAATTCAGCCACATCAAGTTAATCCAATTAACTGACCCAAATATTTATAATTAATAATAACAAGATATTATTGATTATTAATATTTCCAAAAAGCTGAGTTCCTTACACACCATTTGCCTTTCGCTTCGGAGCCGAGCTTCATGTCTGGATCTGAAGAGTGTTGTTGTACAACGAGCGAGTGTGTCGGCGCTTCTTTGGGAAGTCTCTCCTGGTGTCGGTGTTTGCAGCGCGAATGCAGCGGTGATCGCGAGCTTCAAGCTCTCAACTGCTGTTCTCACAGCAACCAAGTTTCTGTTTGTGTTTGTTTGTCTGACGGTCGGTTGAGGGCGAAAAAGTGAGTGCTTCACTAACACAGGGTGCACCATTCCTGTGTTGGTGTTGCCGCGGTCATTCCCCTTTGTGCTCCGGCACTGGTGAGAGTTTTCACTTCCTAAAAGAGCAACACGGGTGCGTTTGCGTCTTTTTCAAGATGTCATTCCGCCCGTGCGTTTCTGGGTGCGGTCGTTCCCTGTCTCTCTCTGATGGTCACAATTGTTGCATCACGTGTTTGGGCTTACAGCACGCTGAGGCAGCTTTTGTGGAGAGCTCAAGTTTTCACTGTGGGAACATGACTGTCGCAGTGTTGAGGGCGAGACTCGCCTTCGTTCGCGGAGAGCGAGTCCCCATTACCACGCCCCACCCTGCACGGGTGCTGTGTGGGATGGGTGACCGGAGGGTAGTGTTGGATGTCCCGCCCGGTAACCATTCCCTGTGGGCTCCTCACCCCTCCCTTCCACTGCTGCCATTGGAGCCTCCGGTGTTGTCCGCTGGTCCATCTGTAATGGGTCGGCCAGCGGTTTCACTCGGGGCTCCCCTGGAGGACAGGATGTCGGTAGCAGCATCGGAGGGTGAGCTGACTTCTGGAGATGACGACTCGGCTGCGTTGTCTCCCTCTGGGAGTTCAATGTTGCCCGAGCCGGATCCAGAATCGTCAGCTATGCTGAAACGGGCCGCCGAGGCTGTCGGGCTCGAGTGGAACCCTCCACCGTGTCCTGTTCAGTCTCGGTTGGATGATTGGTATCTCGGGGCGGGCCGTGCTGGTTCTCAGCCCGCCGCCCCAGTGCCCTTCTTTCCCGAGGTGCATTTTACTGCTGAAAACGACTTAAGTAGTTCTTCCTCCCTCACTACCCTTGTCGGAGGAGCGGTGAAGGGTTATGAGGCTATCCCTCCAGTGGAGCGGTCTGTTGCGGCTCACTTATGTCCAACGGCCACTGCATCCTGGAGGGGGATCCTTGTTTCCCCTCGCGGGCCTGTGAGTTCGCGTCAGGATTAGCGGTCAGAGCTTACAGAGCTTGCGGGCAAGCCGCTTCCTCTTTCCATGCCTTGGCGTAGTTGCAGGTCTACCAGGCCAAGACACTCAGGGACATGCACGAGGGTAGCTTAGACCGGGCGCTCATGAGTGAGCTCTGCACTGCCGTTGACCTCGCCCTCCGGGCAACGAGTGTCGCGGCATGTGCGGTCGGTCTAGCGATGTCCACCTTGGTGGTCCAGGAACGCCATCGTTGGCTCAGCCTGGTTGAGATGGCGGATGCGGACAAGGTTCCTGGACTCCCCAATTTCCCAGGTTGGGTTGTTCGGCGACGTGGCGGAGAGCTGCGCCCAACAGTTCTCTGCCACCCAGGTTCGGACGGAGGCTCCCCGACACACCCTATCCCGGCGGCCCGCTGTTTCCTCCACCCTGCCGCCGGTGATAGTCCCTCCGCCCGTTCGTCGCTGAGGGCGTCCCCCTGCCGCTGCCTCCGGTTCCGCGGGGTCTCCGCAACAGCTTCACCCAGGCCCCAGCGTAGAACCAGCAGCAGGCAGGCCGCCCGATCTGTCTCAGTCACTGCCCAGCCAGGGGGCGAGTGTCAGAAGCATTCCTGAGACAGGCCACCCAGGGATGGGGGGACTAGCTCTTCAGACGGTCACCGTTCCACCATTGGCTCTCCGGAGTCCAGTGGTACCCAAATTGTCGAAAGAGCGAATTTCTCCGTCCCTGGGTCCCAAGAGGGCGAGGCTGGCGGTCTGCGACCCTGTGGAACAGCCTCGCTCCCCCCAGCCCCCTCTTGTTCGCCAGCCGGCAACACGATGCGTTCGAGGACCCGGCCATCCGCCTTCTCACCCATCCTCTGTTGCCCCGTGGAGTCAGGTAAGTGCAGCACGGCTCACTCAGACCCCGCTTCGGGCCGCCCACGGGCCTTCCGAGCCGGGTCCCTGTCCCTCACCTCGCTACCCCACCCCGGGTGCGCCTGTGGTGCCTCTGGTCCCCCTGGTCCGGTTCGTCGAGGCCTGGAAGGTGCTCTCCAACCCGTCCAGCTGGCTCCTCCGTACCATCAGGCTCGGCTACACGATTCAGTTCCGCCGGAGTCCGCCCAGGTACAGGGGCATTCGCCACACTTCTGTGTCGAGCAAATCTGCTCCTGTCATGCGTGCGGAGATCGCTGTCCTACTGGCGAAGGACGCGATAGAGCCGGTGTCTGTAGCCGAGATGAAGACCGGCTTTTACAGCCCGTACTTCATTGTACCCAAGAAAGGTTGTGGATTATGACCAATCTTGGACCTGCGAGTCCTGAACCGTGCCCTCCACAAGCTCCCGTTCAGAATGCTAACGCAGAAACGCATCTTCCAATGTGTCCGTCCCCAAGATTGGTTTGCAGTGATAGACCTGAAGGACGCGTACTTTCATGTCTCCATCCTGCCGCGACACAGGCCATTCCTGCGTTTCGCGTTCGAGGGTCAGGCGTATCAGTACAAAGTCCTACCCTTCGGGCTGGCCCTGTCACCCCGTGTCTTTCCGAAGCTCGCGGAGGCAGCCCTCGCTCCCATGAGAGAGCGTGGCATTCGCATTCTCAACTATCTCGACGACTGGCTCATACTGGCGCAGTCTCGGGAGCAGTTATGCGAACACAGGGATTTGCTGCTCCAGCCCATCAGCCAGTTGGGTCTTCAGGTCAACTGGTAGAAGAGCAAACTCCCCCCCGTGCAGAGGATCTCTTTTCTCGGTTTGGAGCTGGACTCTGTCCAACACACGGCACGCCTCACAGAGAATCGCGCCCGGTCGGTGCTGAACTGCCTGAATCTCATCAAGAGCAGTACAGTGGTTTATCTGAAACAATTTCAGAGGCTCCTGGGGCATATGGCGGCCGCAGCCGCAGTTACGCCGCTCGGCCTGCTGCATATGAGACCACTCCAGCACTGGCTTCGCGACCGAGTCCCGTGGTGGAGAGCGTGGCAGAGAGGCATGCTCCGTGTGAAAATCACCCCGGCCTGCCTCCAAACCCTCAGCCCGTGGTCGGACCTTTCGTTTCTCCGGGCCGGTGTGTCCCTAGAACAAGTGTCCAGGCATGCTGTGGTTTCCACAGACGCCTCCAACACCGGCTGGGGGGCCACGTACAACGGGCATGCAGTAGCTGGCACCTGGACGGGGTCCCACTTGCATTGGCACATCAACTGCCTCGAGTTGTTAGCAGTGCTCCTTGCCTTGAGACGCCTCAAGACGACCCTGCTCGGCAAGCATGTACTGGTCCGTACGGACAGCACGGCGACCGTTGCGTACATCAACCGCCAAGGTGGACTACGTTCCCGTCGCATGTCACAACTCGCCCGCCACCTCCTCCTATGGAGTCAGAAGCATCTGAGGTCGCTTCGCGCCGTTCACATCCCTGGCCTGCTCAATCGTGTCGCCGACGAGATCTCACGACAGATTGTGGCCTCCGGGGAATGGCGACTCCATCCCCAGGCGGTCCAGCTGATTTGGGACCACTTCGGGGCAGCACAGATAGATCTGTTTGCCTCTCCGGACTCGTCCCATTGCCAGTTGTTTTATTCCCGCACCGAGGGGACCCTCGGCACGGATGCACTGGCTCACAGCTGGCCCTGGGGCCTCCGCAAGTATGCGTTTCCCCCAGTGAGCCTGATAGCACAACTATTGTGCAAAATCAGGGAGGAAGAGGAGCAGGTTTTGCTAGTTGCCCCTTATTGGCTCAACCGAACCTGGTTCCCGGAACTTTTTCTCCTCTCGACAGCTCCTCCCTGGCCCATCCCTCTGAGAGAGGACCTGCTCTCTCAGGGACGGGGCACCATATGGCACCCGCGTCCAGACTGTTGGAGACTCCATGTGTGGTCCCTGGACGGGACGCGGAGGTTCTAGGTAATCTACCACAGACAGTCGTAGATACCATCACTTCAGCGAGAGCCCCCTCTACGAGGCTTGCTTACTCCCTGAAGTGGAACCTGTTCGTTGAGTGGTGTGCTTCTCACAGAGAAGACCCCCGAAGGTGTTCGATCACATCACGATGCAGTAGACGGGAAATCCATGGGGAAGCACGATCTGATCGTCAGGTTCCTGAGGGGAGCGAGGAGATTGAATCCACCTCGCCCCCCCTCTATACCCTCTTGGGACTTATCTCTGGTGCTAACCGCACTGCAGAGACCGCCCTTCGAGCCTTTGCAGGTAGCAGAGTTAAAAATTCTGTCCCAAAAGACAGTCCTCCTGCTTGCTTTGGCCTCCATCAAGAGGGTAGGGGACCTGCACGCATTTTCGGTCAGCGAGTCATGCCTGGAATTCGGGCCGGCTAACTCTCACGTTGTCCTGAGACCCCGGCCTGGATATGTGCCCAAGGTTCCTGCCACCCCCTTTCGGGATCAGGTGGTGAACCCGCAAGCGCTGCCCCCGGAGGAGGCAGACCCAGCCCTGGCTTTTCTCTGCCCCGTTCGCGCTCTGCGCTTATACGTGGACAGAACGCAAAGCTTTAGGACCTCAGAGCAGCTCTTCATCTGTTACGGAGATCAGCGGAAGGGAAAGGCTGTCTCCAAGCAGAGGTTGGCCCACTGGATAGTGGATGCCATCATCTTGGCGTATGAGTCCCAAGGTGAACCCTGTCCCCCAGGACTACGAGCTCACTCCACAAGGAGTGTTGCCGCTTCTTGGGCGTTGGCGCAGGGTGCCTCCCTGACAGATGTCAGTAGAGCTGCGGGCTGGGCGACACCTAATACGTTTGCTAGATTCTATAGCCTACTTGTCGAAACGGTTGCTTCCCGTGTGCTCTCTTCTTATAGAAGCCAGTAACACCGTGAGCCCCGGTTCAGTGTCGGCTTGCTGCGCCATTCCCCTCCTACGGACCGGAAATGTGCGCCATTTCTGCTCCAGTTGAATTCCCTTATCCGGAACCTGTTGAGCTCCTCCGCACCCCTCCAACGTCCGGTGTTATGCCTACCACTCGTATGCAGTGTGGAACCCGTGTTAGGCTGGGTCAATATGTTGCGGTCCTTACGGCGACCCCATATGTGTTTTCTTCCACGATATGGCTCCCCAAGGTGAGCCCGTGTCTTTCCCTTGGCAGAGTCCTGCCGTCACTGTAAATCGGTGTTGTCTCCCCCCTCGCTAGGCTGGAGCCACCCCAGTGATACTCCATATGTTGTACTGCCCGGTCCTCCGCCCAGTTCATATGCGTATTTCCCCCACCTATTTTCGGGGTTGGTTGGGCTTCCGCAGAGTCCCTTCCTTCCGATGTTGGGCACGCTTTCCCAGTGTTACCAAGTCTAACTGAGTGGGTCTTGTGGAACAGCAACGACTTCCTGGCCTAAGCCCTGTCCTCTTCCGCTAAAACGTCGGGAGGATCAGAAGGCTTTTGTCTAGGCACTGGAAGGTGGCAGCGTTAGTGGCGTGTTCAAAGGGTGATCCCATTTCAGTCGTCGTCGACTACGTCCGACGTTATCGACTGAAAGGGAACGTCCTGGTTGCGTATGCAACCCACCGTTCCCTGAAGGAGGGAACGGAGGACGTAGTCCCCTTGCCACTACCGCTGGACCACCGCTGACTCCGAGTTACGCTCGGCTCCTCAGCGAAAAGCAAATGGTGCGTGCATCCACTTCCGTATTTATACCCGCGCTGCGGGGCGGAGTGTGAGATGCAGATCTCGCACGCCAATGTGTATTGGCTCGTTCAATAATACTCTAAGACAATAGGCTCCCTGGCGTGATCCCATTTCAGTCGTCGTTGACTACGTCCTCCGTTCCCTCCTTCAGGGAACGGTGGGTTGCATACGCAACCAGGACGTTCTTCCTGTTGAATAAAGTGTTGTATAAATGAATGTCCCGTCATTCTAAAATTCTCCTTTCACTCAGAGTCTGTGAAGTGAAGCAGGACAACTGTGACGAAGTAGAGCAGGAAGCCGGATCCAAGTGCAGCAGTGTTTTTATTAAATAAACTTGAACTATGATAAAGACTAAGACTCCGGAACAGAACAATCGACATGCAACATAACAACATCAAGAACTCACAAAGACTGAATTAGACACAGGGCTTAAATACAAAGTCAAACAAGCTAAACCAGAAAACATGGGGGCGTTGCTAATGGGAGACACCTGGGAAGACTAATAGACATTAAACATAACGGGGAACTGCTAAACATGAAAAAAGACAGGGCAACACAGACAGGAAACATGACAGAACCCACACCGTGATATAGTTATTTGTTCATAGTTATACAGTTCAGGTGGCCAAGGTGGACCAGACAGTTCAAACGACCCATCAGGGAACCTACTACTGAGACCCCCCCCCCCACCGGCTCAGGGACACACGGATCAGACACCAGTTCAGGAACAGACACCGGTTCGGGAATAGACACCGGTTCAGGGACAGACAACGGTTCAGGGACAGACAACTGTTCAGGGACAGACAACGACAGACACCGGCTGAGAAACAAAGGGAACAGGGCATGACGTGAACAGTTTGTTCTGGGGTAGGCTGACGTGGAGCGCAGGCTCGGCAGGACTGACGTGAAGAGCAGGCTCGGCAGAACTGACGTGGAGCGCAGGCTCGGCAGGGCTGACGTGGAGCGCAGGCTCGGCAGGACTGACGTGAAGAGCAGGCTCGGCAGAACTGACGTGGAGGGCAGGCTCGGCAAGACTGACGTGAAGAGCAGGCTCGGCAGAACTGACGTGGAGCACAGGCTCGGCAGGACTGACGTGAAGAGCAGGCTCGGCAGGGCTGACGTGAAGCGGATGCTCAGCAGGGCTGACGTGAAGAGCATTATCGGCAGGGCTGACGTGGAGCGCAGGCTCGGCAGAGCTGACGTGGAGCGCAGGCTCGGCAGGACTGACGTGAAGAGCAGGCTTGGCAGGGCTGACGTGAAGTGCAAGCTCGGCAGGACTGACGTGAAGAGTAGGCTCGGCTGGGCTGACGTGAAGCGCAGGCTCGGCAGGGCTGACATGAAGAGCAGGCTCGGCAGGGCTGACGTGGAGCGCAGGCTCGGCAGAGCTGATGTGGAGCGCAGGCTCGGCAGGACTGACGTGAAGAGCAGGCTCGGCAGGGCTGACGTGGAGCGCAGGCTTGGCAGGGCTGATGTGGAGCGCAGGCTCGGCAGGACTGACGTGAAGTGTAGGCTCGGCAGGGCTGACGTGGAGCGCAGGCTCGGCCACGAAAAGAGCATGGACAAAATATTTTTCTAAACACCAGCTGGGATGATGATGTGGCATAAGGGAGTTGAGTGGCTTGGATAGCCCTCCCCGGAAAAATATCATTAAGCACACCTCATCAAAACATGACATATGTGCAAGTCCAATGAAGTCCATGATGTAGTCCCCAATGGGCCTGTCTCCCTGACGGAGACTGATGATCTGTGCTGCTGGATCCATTTTTGGTGAGTTCTTCTGTGACGAAGCAGAGCAGGAAGCAGGATGCAGGATCCAAGTGCAGAAGTGTTTTTATTAAATAAACTTAAACTATAAGACAAAGACTAAGAATAAACTTGAACTATGACAAAGACTGAGAATAAGCTTGAACTATGACTAAGACTCCAGAACAGACTTTCATCCACAGACAACTGGTTTTGCGCATTTTTACTCCGTGATAAAAAAGCACGGCACAGCGGTTCATATGTTCATAGTCTCCACATTATGACCAGAAATGAATTAATATTAACTCTGCTGTTTAAAACAAATAAAGAACCACTGTAGGAGAATGGTTATTAAGCGCAAACAGCAGCAAACTGTATATTCGTGCAGTGTGCGGCATGTCAAAAAATTTATTCTGATTTGAAGCTTGAGACATATAAACATGCACATCAACTTGATCACGTTTAGCGTTCATATAAGCTACAATACACTCAGATTCATCAATCGTAATGAATTCAGTCTGATTGAAACAAAAGTTGTCCATTTAAACATATCCAGTCTCGGTGGAGTTGCCAGTTATGGAGGCCTTTCCAGCTCGTAATGCAAATTTGCTCTTGGATGGTTAGATGCCTGAAGGGCCAATGCAGAAAAATATATCTTAAGGTCATTCTGGGATGAATATATTCTGGAAATCTTGTCATTAACGGAAATCATCTGGTCTCAGTTAAAAAAATCAGGAACAGCAAAAATATAAAGAACACAAGGATTGTTGTGCCTTGTAGGCATATATTTGTAGGGCTGCATAAAATAATAACAATAATGATGATCATTTTTACATTACAGAAAACTATTTTTTGGGGGGAAGAAATTCAGGTTTGCTTCTGCCCCCAAAAAAAGAGTTTTTATGTAAAGTAAAAACTATCATTATTGTTATTAACTATGAATCATTAAAAATGAACACTTCAGTACACTACACTAGAGAATAAATATGGATTATCATATGTCACTTCAAATAATTTCAGACGTTAAGAAATGAGATTGGAGTAAAAACATATCCTAATGTTTGGTGAGTTTTGCTTTTCAAATGCCGAGCAATTGACCCAAACGTCTTGGTTACTTACATAACCTCGGTTCCCTGAGAAGAGGTCTCTCGTATTGCGTAAGGCTAGCTTACGTTATGGGAAAACTCCTTTTCTCGATAATATTGAAGCCAAATTTTTAAAACGCAGTGCAGCTGCACAGCAGACACAGGTGAGCGGCTAGCGCGGTCATTGGTTGTGCTGTGGCAACTGCACGAGCCTATGGTGAGGCGGCTCATACGCGGAACCAATCAGGCTGCTTCGCGTCAGAGCTCGCCAGAATGGGCATGGCCTAAGCCTTTATACTGGCCCATTTAGCCAAAGATAGTCAGGTTAAGTCGACTGAAGCGATCCCCTGATCAAGATAAGTAACCGAGACATTCCCTTTCGAGAGGTCTCTCGTATTGCATAAGGCTAGCTTACGCTATGGAAAGCCCCTTCAAAATGCAGTGCATGCTTAACTTCGCTCCATACTGTAGCCCGAAGCAAGATGCCTGAGGCCCATAGATGAGTAAAGTTATAAATCCCAATAGAAACCTGTCATTTGACAAGCCTCGTATAGGAAAGCAAGGAAATGAGCCTAATAGGGCCAAATCCTTATAATGTATGTATATAAATATATATAAGGACCGTAGTCCGAGTTTAGCCAGGACCAGATATGTATCGGGCCCTATGGCCTAGGGGGGTTTGTGCTTGCACTTACACTGAAAGTACCCTCGCTTGCAAATTGGGAACTTCCAGATTATAAAATCTGATAAATGTGGACGGCGAGGCCCAGCCGGCCGCCGCACAAATATCTTCCATGAATTCCACTTGACTAAGTCTTAGGGGCAATGCAGGCCCTTAGACTCATAGCGCGAAGCCAGCGTGATAGCGTCTACTATCCGGCGCACTAATCTCTGCTTTGTCACACTGAGCCCTTTGGTGCGGCCGTCAAATCATACAAAGAGCTGTTCTGACTGTTTGAATGAGCTCCACATAGACTCTGATAGCCCTGACGGGACAGAGTAAACTCGCATCTCTTTCGTCTTCTGGTGAGGAAAGAGCTGCTAGTGAAATAACCTGCGCTCTGAACGGAGTCGAGAGTCGTTAGGCCCAAACTAAAGGCAGGAAGCGCTTATTGACAGCACTAGTAAATCGCCCACTTTCTTGACTGAGGCAAGCGCCAGTAAGAGAGGTTTTTAGCGAGAGATGCTTCAGATCCACAGACCGCAGCGGCTTGAATCGGGCACCTTTCAGTGCTTCCAGGACCGTTGACAGGTCCCAGATCCTTGCCCCTTTAAGGAAGCGTACGACGAGGTCGATTCTTCCTAGCGATTGGCCGGACACAAGAGCGTGAGAAGCTGTTATGGCCGCCACCTACACTTTGAGCGTGGAGGTGGTACGACCCGCGTCCAAAAGCCCTTGTAGGAAGGCGAGTACACTCGATACTTCACACGAATAGGGGTCCAGGCTCTTCACCATCGATGAAGGGCCCACAAGTCGGGACTGGGATGGCAGATTAATTGGTTTGCCTGCGTGAGGTGGTCTCTCCACAGCAGAACCGGCCATGGGGCTGTTTCCAGCAGCTGTGACAGCTCGGAGAACCATAACTGGGTCTTCCAGAGAGGTGCCATTTGTAGCACTGCACACTTGCTCCCCCTGATCCATTCGATGACCTGTGGTAACATCGAGACCAGAAGGAATGCAAAAAGCGGGCGGCTCGGCCAATAGTGGGCATGCGCGTCCCTACTCTTTGAGAAAAATATTCGGCAATGAACGTTGTCTTCTGAGGTGAAAAGGTCGACCTCTGCCTAGCCGAAGATGCTCCATATTAGCTGAACCGTCTGTGGGTGAGGTGACCATTCCCCTGGGGGAACACTGTCTCTGGATAACATTTCCGCACCCTGGTTCAGAATGTCTGGCACATGTACCGCCCTTAGGGAGTGCAGGTTGTGCTGAGCCCATAAGATAAGGTTTTTGGCCATGGTGTACAGGTTGCTTGACCTGAGACCGCCATGGCGATTTATATAGGACACCACTGCCATGTTGTCCGTCCGGACCAGGACGTGGTGGCCTTTTAAGTACAGGAGAAAAGCTTTCAGCAGTAGATCAACTGCTCTCATCTCTAGACAGTTTATATGTAAAAGCTTCTCCAGACTTCACCATAGGCCAGAGATGGGCCTGCCCTCGTAAAAGGCCCCCCAACTTAGGTTGGAGGCATCTGTCGAGATGCAGGGCGGGGCTGGCGTGAGCTCGTCTGCTTTGGTGAAAAGATTCAGCTGGGAGACACGTAGCCGGGATTCGAACTCAGGTCTCTGGCATGAATCTTATATTCCACCACTGAGCCACAGGGGAGGTGAAAAACAACGGAGAAAAGCACTTAGCAGAGAATGAGTCATGCGGGAGCGGGACCGGCGTGGGCTCGTTCGTTTGGTGCATAAGCACAGGAGAAAAAAAGTCTCTCTGTGTAGAATGTGAGTCACGCGGGGGCGGGGCCAGCATGGGCTCACCTGTTTTTAAGCGTCCTGAAACGGGAGGGCGTGAGGGGCGGGGTCGGTTTCTGTTCGTAAGGAAGCTGACCGCAAGCGCAGTGAACAGAACAGCATGTCCGAGTGAGAACAGCCGTTGTGACTTTGAATGAATGCAATTTCAGCGTGGCTGTATCCAAGGCAAGAAAACGCATTCATTGTGTCCGTCCGATTCATGTAGACAGTTCATACATGACGTGCAAATCAAACATTAAAATGTGCTGTACTTATTTCACCTGCTGTCAGAGCCGGATTCGAACACGTGGCTGGTTTCCAGGCCGAAAACTCACTCATAGTGTCCGTCTGGGTCATGCAGAGAGCTCGAGAGGGCTCTGCATGACGCGCGTCACAAAGCGGTGGCGAAGCAGGGACTGGCCCGGCGTGCGTTCGCTCGTGTCTGTCCGCTCTGGCATCCTTTGTGAGCGTTGCTTCTTTTTGCGCGGCTCGATCAAAGGGAGAGAGGGAGCGGGAAGCGCGGGGTCCTCGTCGGCGAAAACAGCCAGTCGAGCCTGCATTGTCGGGAGATCCATGTCATCACACTCAGGGCAGCGTGGTACCGGCCCATACAGGTAGCGCAGAGGATGTGACGGTCTCCTCTGAAGAGAGGGTCTCTGCATGAGGCACACTTAAGAATGAGGCATTTGCAACAATGCTTGGAAATTGCTCTTTTAGAAAAAGTGTGACGCAACGGCGAACACACTAATGCATTAAAAGGATATAGTGCGCCGGATGGCACAGCGGAATAGCGGGCTGAAGGCGGCGTCCAGTTGAAAAACCAGGAAGCCAGCGTCCTCAGAGCTGCAAGGCAGGTGGATTGTTCCGCTGAAGGCTTTTTGACGGCGGCGAAGGCTTCTTATCCAGAGATCAGCGAAGTTGTTAGTTCGCTGAAGTAGACAAAATCTGACTACCTTTGGCTGAATGGGCCAGTATAAAGGCTTAGGCCACGCCCATTCTGGCGGGCTCTGATGCGAAGCAGCCTGATTGGTTCCACGCCTGATCCGCCTCGCCATAGGCTCGTGCAGTTAGCGCAGCACAGCCAATGACCGTGCTAGCCGCTCATCTGTGTCTGCTGTGCAGCTGCACTGCGTTTTAAATAATTGTCTTCAATATTCTCGAGAAAAGGAGTTTTCCCATAGCGTAAGCTAGCCTTATGCAATACGAGAGACCTCTTGAAAGGGAACAGTTTGATAAAGGATTCAGTCTCAGTAAACTCCGCCTTTTTGAGAGCTTACTCTGCTCTGATTGGTCACTCATTCTGTTCAGGATCACTGCTTTCTTTTGGGAAACTCCTTTTATCTGCACTTTGGAGACCTTTTACATTCACAAACATTCTATTACACACTACAGGAAAGGTAATGTCTTATCATATTCATCACATGGATGCAAATCTTCTAAGACATTCTGAAGTTTTCTTAACAATGCACTGTTGTGCACTTAATTTATATCTGTCTTTTAAAATTAGCTGTACAAACTAAAGCATGAATCAAAATGGTCTTATTGTCGATATTGTGGTATTGTTCAGAATAATGCTGGCGATAGTTTAGGAAAGCTAATATTTACTTTAATGGAGAAATGTGTTTGAAATGCTATGAGAATCACAACTGATCATTTCAATCTCTGTTTAATGTCTTCTTGACAGCTGAACAAGTCTAAGACAAAGCAGCATTTAATAGCCCACTAAAAAAGTTCCAATACTCCGAAAGTTATCAAATACCACACAATATATTTGGAACCAAATGCAAACACAGCAATACAAGTATCACAACTTGTTCAGATCTAAAAGCATTATTTTTGAATGGCCAGAAAAGAGAAATATCATTGACCCCACAGGGGAATTCAACACAGTGATCACATTATGACGACAGGTGCTTCAGGTACTTCCCAAATTTATGTCATTAAAAGGCAAATTTCATGTATATGAAAAGATGTATATTTCTCCCTAGGGTCTAAACAAATAGGCTAGATCATTTATATTTAGCACACGTCAATGACGTATGTTTATCGTATTTCCAAATGCTTTCCGGAACAATGGGTTTTCACACGGAACTAGTACATTTCATCATATCCTCTTTCCATCTCTTTATTAACGCTATTAATCATGTGCAGAGGCTTTAGTTCAGCCAGAAGAACAGCTCTCTCGAGGTAAGCGTTATGTTTGATTCTTTTTTTATCACTGAGTAGTTTAAGTTATTTACTCAATCTCCACATAAACACGGAAGCGTTTTAGGCGCGCGGTCACAATGAACTTTACCAGTGGAACCCGTTATACATCCATATATTGTAATAGCACTTATCACTGTTAGTTTTTAGCTAAAAGTGTTACTAAAGTTATTGTTAATGTAGTAAAACAGACTGTCATCAAAAAGAATTAGGCCTATAGTGATAGAAATCTTGAAGATATTAATTTAATATACGATACACTGTTATTTTGGCTATTATTATTATTATTATTATTATTATAGACGAATCTTTTTATGATAGTCATGTTTGATTTCATTTGAAGATACATGTAAAAGAAATTCCCAAAATTTACCCTAGTCAAAAAAGTTGATTAATGAAATGTATGCTCTTAATATCATGATATTATCCTGCAATAAATAAATAAAAACGTTAGGTTGGCTGGTCTTAGCTGGTTTTTAAGCTCCCAGCTTGACCATAGAAGACCCGCCTGGTCAGCTAAAACTGAATTTACTTAAGCTGGACTATGACACTATTTTCTTCTAGAATCAAACTTTGTTGCATTATTTTCCTGTTATTACTGTAAAGCTGCTTTGAAACAATAAATAAAGGTGACTTGACTTGACTAAAAAAAAGTGTCCAAAACCCCTATAAATCCAGCCTGGTGGACCAGCTATAATGCGCCAGCCAGCTTAGGCTGATTTTATCTGGGGGTTTTTCAGAAGGGATAGGCTACCTTTTCAAAGTTTAATTGTGAAGTAGCCTCGAGAATGAACCATCTATCTCACTAGGTCTTACTCTAAAACCCTAAATGTCAGTAAATGAATCACATTGACCTGTGTGTAAAGGCATAAAGTGAGTGTTTGTGCTCCTCAGCGTGTGTTTGGAGCAGAATGTCAAGGTGTTTGGTTTCATCTCTTCACTCATTTCATTTCTTTATCTAATTGATGACTAGTCTATTCTAATGCTATGGTTTAGACATCTATTAAATTTTCCCTGACAGCCCAAATTTTGCCTAGTTTTAGCCTAGACGTCAGGGCTGTGTTTGGACGGCTATGAGACATCTTTTAAATGCAAAATTGCTTGCTAGGATGGCATAAAGTGAGTGTGTGTGCTCCTCAGCGTGTGTTTGGAGCAGAATGTCGGGCCTGTCCCACACCATCAGTCAGATCACAGAAGAGCTGAGCACAGACGAGTGCAAGCGTATCTCGTACCTGTGTGGAGATCTGGACCCCGACCGCTTCTCTGCAGATCCCAGAGGAACACTACACGCACTGTTGGGCCAGACCCGGGTGGACTGTGTGTTTCTGATGGAGCTGGTTCTGAAGATCAAGCGCTACGACCTGCTGAGAGAAGTGCTGAGCACCAGCAAGAGCTCGGTCGAGAGCATGCTGAGGAACCGGCAAGCCGTGCCAGAATACAGGTACAGCTTTCATTCAAGATCCACTGAAGCGCACAAGAGAGTGTGTTAAAGGGCTGGTTGATCATGATTTCACTTTTCTAACTTTAGTTAGTGTGTAATGTTGCTGTTTAATCATAAACAACATCTACAAAGTTACGACGCTCAAAGTTCAAAGCAAAGGGAGATTTTTTCTTTTAAAGAAATCACTTTTTAAGGACTACAACAAACGTCTGGTAGGGATTACACGACATCATCAACATCACCAACCCTAATATTTACATAAACCCCGCCCCCAGAACATGATTTCTAGATGATCAAGACAGAATATGCTCATCAAAGACTTGAAGACCGTTAACTCCACATCAGGAACATAAATCCATCAACTAATTATTCAGAAATGTCCTGTTGCTTCTACATGTCGTCTCTTTTTCCTGAGGCTTTCCATGTCTGACTCCGGTTTGAACATTAAGCGCTAAAAGTTTTCAAAAATTGACAATTTTAACATGCAATAAAAAATATCGTTGGAGTATATTGAGCTAAAACTTCACATACACACTCTGGTGACATCACAGACTTATTTTACATTATACCACCCTGTAACCGCGTGTGTGTATAGGTCGCTGATGGCTGATGTCAGCGAGGACATGGACACCGAGGACCTGAAGTCTTTGGCATTCTTACTCAGAGGCACTTTACCGAAACAAAAACTGGAAAACGTCCAGGTATGTTGTATTTCTGGCGTCGTTCTTCAGCTTTTTGCTATTGGATTTTTCATGTGTGGAGCTGATTTGCAACTATTTGCAGAGTTTTTTAGACATTGTAGTCGAGTTGGAGAAACTGGACCAGCTCTCCAGTGAGAAGACGGACTTTATTGAGAGCTGCCTGAGGTCCATTCACAGGACTGATCTGGCGAAGAAGATCAGCCGCTTCCAGCAGACAGGTAGGCTAACCAGTTCTTCCTTGTTATTGATGTTTTTTTAGATTTAAAGTGTCACTATTATGCGGGTATTACTTGTCATGTAGTGTGTAATAGAGCTTTTGTGAATGTAAAATATCTGCAAAGTGCAGATAAATGGAGTTTGTCTCCCAAAAGGAGGAAGTGATTCTGAACTGAAACGGGTCGTCAGTAATTCCAGTCTCTCTTCCTGCTGAATCTGCGTATGTTTGCAACACATTTGCATAATGCCAGTCTATGATCGTCATTGGCTGCTGGTGAACAGCGTCTGCTTTGACCCTCACACACTGTAGTTTATCTGAAACTGTTTGGTTCGTGTTGTTCATGTCGGGAAGACGCTGTTTTCTGCTGACAAAGCAAATCCACTGATGAGATTGATACGGTAAAACTGACGCCATCGTTACTGTTCGTATCACTGTATCAAGAGCTGAGATTCAGATATGATAATGAGCGTTTGGTTTCCGACCAATCACGACAGACTGGGTCATCTGACCAATCAGAGCAGAGTAAGCTCAGAGAGGCGGGGAGTTTAGAGAGACTGGTGCTGCGTCACAATTCGCCTACTTATACTACGCCCTAAAAGTATGTACTCTTTTTGTGAAGAAAAAGTACATCCTTTTGAGTGTGTAGCAAAAGAGTTGGCAAGCTTTGGGACATACTATCACGTCATCTTTAACGGACAGCTCTGTCGCGTGCATCACCGTAAACTGCCCTGTCAATCATCTCGTCACAGATAAAATCCTCCATTCAGTCTAATATAATTTCTTACCGTTTCGGAGAGAAATGTAGGAGCACGTTCATCTGCCAGTCGTGGGTCTTTCATGCGGAGACTCTCACTCTCCTCATGTGTTTGCAATTTGAATGTAATGATGCATTTAAAAGTTAATGGGTATAAACGTATCTTTACAAAAGTTCACAATGCTGCAGCAGATGCAATATAACGTAGCAAACATTGAATAGATTAATTTTCGTCAGGTTATACTGATAATTAATCACTTAAACCCCTTTATCTAAACCTCTCTACACAACCGCCGGACTCGCGCGTCCTCCATGTCTGTAGTTTTTTAACACTTTTCACTCGTGTTTGTAGTTCTAACCGAATCCTCGTCTACTTGTTCGAACTACCATTTGGGACGTACTAATTCTATTTTCGAATACTATTTAGGACGGATAGTATGCGAATTGGGACGCAGCATGGATCCTTTATCAAACCGTTTCAGACACTGAGATAAGAGATGATGATGCTATAGATATTATGAGATAAGTGTTTTTAGATCTGAGGCGCATGTAAACCTGTTGTAGGAGACAGGGGCACTTTAAATATGTAAATATAATAATCATATAATACAGTAAGTAGTGTGTTGTATCATTCAGTATTTCACTCACATGATACAGTTTCACTTCAACATTCCACAATAATGTAGTAATGTCATGTGATTCAGTTCCTCTTTCTTTACGTCTATAGTTGTTTCTGTTGTATCTTCACTACTATGAATGGGATTTTAGGGGAAATGTAATGATTAGATTTGGTTTCATTTCTAAAATAACCGAGAACCGCTCTTTCAGCTCTAATGACCAATCCAGAAGCGTGTCCTCCTCCAGAGCGTCCTCAGCACTTCAGACCGCCATCGGTGAGAGTCACTGCGCTTCCTCTTCAAGAACACATTCAATGATCCTCATTTCAGTTTTAGTCACTCTTGCTGTTTGTCATTCACAGCCACACACCTCATTTGGTTTCTCATCAGTTTCCTGTCAAGTGAGGCAGACCCGCAAATTCTGTGGTGAGTTCAAGGAAATACCAGTGACAAATTTAGAGAAACCTCATTCTGTCTCAGTGCTGCACAAATGAAGTCATTAAAACTGTTTGGTCTCCAGCCTTCGTCTAAAGCACAGATCTGCACAGTTTATATTCTCTACACACACAAAAAGAATTATTGAGAAAAAATAATCATTGAGAGAAAAAAGAATCATTGAGAGAAAAGAATCATTGAGAGAAAAAAGAATCATTGAGAGAAAAGAATCATTGATTCCATGAATGTTAAAGTTCTTGGAAGCATTGATGCCAATAAAGAACCTTTATTTTTAAGTGTGTATTATGTAGTATAATACATTTTAGTTTTTTCATATTTTCTTATAGATAAGCAGACGACAGTGATGAAGGAACTGCCTAGCTCTAGCTCCTGCTGCAAGGTCATTGTTTTTCCTGCTTTTATGATATATATACTGTATCAGGATTTTTCCTATGAATTAGAAACATGTTCTCTGGTCAGATGCTTTAAAGAGATACTATATTTAGCGCTGGGCAACGATTAATTGCGTCCAAAATAAAAGTTTGTGTTTACATAATATGTGTGTGTGTGTGTACTGTATACAATTATTTTGTATATACAGTGCCTAGCATAAGTGAACACACCCGTGCGGACTAAAAGGAGGAATAAAAAAAACATCTTTTGGAAATTGATCTTAATGCCTTAATTTAAAAAATGAGGAAAAATCCAACCTTTAAGGACACAAATTTTCTTTGTGAATGAATAATGTATCATAAATAAATAAATGTTCTTCATTAAAATACAGGTTGCATAAGTCAGGACACCCCTATGTTAAATTCCCATAGAGTCAGCAGATTTTTATTTTTAAAGGCCAGTTATTTCATGGATCCGGGATAATATGCATCCTGATAAAGTTCCCTTGGCCTTTGGAATTAAAATATCCCACATCATCACATTCCCTTCACCATATCTAGAGACTGGCATGGTGTTATTTCAGTTAGCCTAATAGCTGGTGTGATTTGCATTGAGAGATGATCTTATGGAAAGTACCGCATGCCGATCTCTAGATATGATGAAGGGAATGTGATGATGTGGGATATTTTAATCCCAAAGGCCAAGGGAACTTTATCAGGATTCATATTATCCCGGATCCATGAAATAACTGGCCTTTAAAAATAAAAATCTGCTGTTTCTATGGGAATTTAACATAGGGGTGTCCTGACTTATGCAACCTGTATTTCCTGTATTTAAGGTTGGATTTTCCCTCATTTTTTAAACTAAGGCATTAAGATCAATTTCCAAAAGATTATTTTTTTATTCCTCTTTTAAGTCAACTTTAGCATGGGTGTGTTCAGTTATGCTAAGCACTGTATATAAATACACACACATGCCTGTATATATTTAAGAAAAAAATATTTATATATAAAGTATTTTATATATATATATATACACAGTATATACGTGCAGATGTAATATAATACAAAATTATACACAGTACACACACACACACATTTTACACACTTTTTTATTTTGGATGCGATTAATCACGATTGTCACGTGTATGATGTGAGTGTGTTGTCTGATGTGTAACAGGAGGAAGTGTACAGTATGACGGACCCCAGAGGAGTGTGTTTAATCATAGACTGTGTCGGCACTGAAGGAGGTGAGAGAGAAACCACTTACACCATCATTACTCCAGTCTTCAGTGTCACATGATCCTTCAGAAATCACTCTAATATGATGATCTGATGCTCCAGAAACATTTATGATTATTATCAGTGTTGAAAACAGTTGTGCTGCTTCATATTTCTGTGGAAACTGTGATACATTTCATTTTTCAGGATTCTTGAATGAATCGAAAGTTCAAAACAAACGCATTTCATTGAATTATGAATCTTCTGTAACATTATAAACATTATGTCTTTACTGTCACTTTTGATCATTTTAATGCATTTTTGCTGAATACAAATATTCCTTATTTCTATTGACCCCAATCTTTTGGAAAGTACAGCAAATTCTATTATTAACCAGTCACTGTTTTTATTCACTGTGGTAATATTTTTAGGGATATGAACATTTTGGCTGATGCCGATAACCGATAATTCTTTATATTTGAAAACCGATATGCTGTCCGATTAATCTAGATCCAAATTTTTATATCATTTTTGAGATCCTGATTACAAAAACAAAAGTCTCACCATTTAAAATCCATGTTCCAAACACACAATTAAAATGTTCTCATGATTTTATGTCGATATGACAGACTTTCCTTTTTTGAAGTGATTCCAAACATATTACAAGCAATTCAACACCATCTGGGCGAATAGAGCGGATCTGAAGGAAATAATCCATTATTTATAGCCTTTAATATATCAACCAAATTTTCTTATCAGGCCTATAATGATAACATTAAAAATTAAAGGTCCCATATTATGCCCCTTTTCACAAGATGTAAAACAAGTCTGTGATGTCCCCAGAGTGTGTATGTGAAGTTTTAGCTCCCAACAGATCATTTTTTACAGCATGTTTAAATTGTCATTTTTTGGTGCTCAGAAAAACACACTGTTTTATGCAATAAAAAAGGAGTGAGTGGATTTTTACCACTATTGGATGGTTGTGTACACACACTGCCAACACACATTTATGTCCAAACAGCATGCAAAAGTGAATTTTGCATAATATGGGACCTTTAACATATATCGGCCGATACCGATATGGTGACTTTTCAAGCACTACTTTTTTGGTTTTCAAGGACTACAATCAGAGATCTCACTTATCAAACAATATCTTTATTACCTTCAGATATTAACGGTTTATTAAGTAAGGTCTTTATACACCACTGAAAACATGTATGTTATGTACATGTTATGTATATGATATTGCCTTTCTGTCAACAGAACCTCTTAAATATTACACAATGCACCTTTAAATAACCTTTTGTGGAATGAGTGTTATTAAAGGTTCTTAACAGAGCCAATAAAGGAGCTTTATTTTCGATCCTAACGACTGGGGTTTCCCTCACAGACGAGCTGGAGCAGACGTTCCTGGCGCTGCGGTTCAGTGTGACGGTGCACAGGCTGTTGAGTGTGCAGGAGCTCGTGTCCACGCTGAGGGACGTGTCCCGTCAGCAGGAGCTCCACAGAGCGTGTGTGTTCATCTGCTGCATCATCAGCCGGAGCCGCTCCTCACTCCTGCTGGCCACCGACCCGCTCGCTCCGGGACTGAGCCTGGACGCCCTCAGGACTCTCTTCAGCTCGCACTCCTGCCCCGGCCTGGCCGGCAAGCCCAAGCTCTTCTTCATCCAGAGCTACGAGGTGTGTGAGGAGTGTGAGGTGTGTGTGGGGCAGGGGGACGGAGAGCTGGAGACCGACGGGCCGGGGTCTTTGTGCCGGTCCAGGACGCTCCCGGTGGACGCTGATGTGTTCTGGAGCCACTGCTGGACTGATGGACACCAGCTGGAGACGCCCAGCCACCGGTCCGTGTACCTGCAGGCCCTCAGAGCCTCCCTGACCCAAGCACACAGCAGGTGAGGCTGATGAGATCCCGTGTGTTAAAGGGATAGTTCACCAAAAAATGACAATTCTGTCAGTATTTACTCGCCCTCGTGTTGTTCAACCCTGTAAGACCTTCGTTCATCTTCGGGACACGAATTAAGATATTTGTGATTAAATCCGAGAGCTGGATCACTCCTCCATAGGCTTCTAAGGGATTGAAACTTGTTCCCCCGAAAAGTTGTTAAAGACATCATTAAAATAGTCCAAGTGACTACAGTGGCTCAATCTTAAGTTTATCAAGCGACGAGAATACTAACAAAAAACTAGAATAAGGACTTGATTCAACACTTAATTTTCTTCTGTGTGGGCCTCTGAGTACATGTAGTGTAACAGCGCAGCGCTTCAGTGTTGTACGTCAGAACGTAGGCTCACTATTGGCCAGCATCACACGCTTCACACACATGACCAGCGTCGGCCATGAATTTTCTTTTTTTGGTGAACTAACCCTTTATAACGTGCTGATATTTCCCGTGGAGTACGCAGTAAAAGAGCAAGGATTTGATCTGCTGTAAAGTGTAACAACAATAATCACCAATCACTGTAATTTCTTGAACAAGAACATGTGCACATCAAGCTCCGATTACCTCTTCTCAACATGGACTCACCCCCTTTCTTGTTCTGTTTATGTCAATATTAGGGTTGGTGATGTCACTAACCCGGGAGGAAGCTCGTGTAGTCCCAGACGTTTGTTGTAGTCCTTAAAAAGTGATTTCTTTAAAAGCAAAAATCACCCTTTGCTTTGAACTTTGAGCGTCGTAACTTTGCAGATGGTGTTTATGCTCAAACAGCAACATTACACACTAACTAAAGTTAGAAAAGTGAAATCATAATCAACCAGCCCTTTAAAGCGTGGTGATATTTCCGGTTGAGGTGAAGGGGTTTGTGGGTAAACTTCACTTCAGTGTGAGAATCAGGGAGTTGACGCTGTCCTCAAGCTCTCACACCATACGTGTTTCTCACCTCTATTTTTTTTTATGTACATAAATTGAATAGGATTACATTGTTCAATTAAACCATATGATTAATTGCTTTTCATACTTTTATTTGATTAAAAATGCAAAAAACAGGAAAAATGTGTGATACTGGCAGTGATATAGACAGCAGGTCTTCAGGTGAACATGATCATAATCAAACAATCACACAATAATCAGACCACAGACTCCAGTTTAACTCCATCCCGGACAACAAATTAGTAATGGGAACGATAGCACATCAGGAAAGAATTACATACTTTATTTGATCCAATTGTAATGCCCTCATTATTATTGTTATTACCACAAAAATATCAGATTACTTTATTAAACGTCAAAATAATTGACGGATTACTTGATTACCAAAATATTCATTAGTGACCGCCCTAGATTAGATAAAACATTTCAAAATGCACCCGCAATATTTTTCCAGTCATATATTTCATCATTGAAGATTTCTTAAAAGTAGTGTTGCTGAAATATCGTGTCTCGTCACACTTCTGATTATTTATTATAATACTGTACAGCAGACATTCTCTATTCTCTACTCTATATATAATATTCACTATTATTCAGTTTTATTACTCTTAAATTCGTGACATTCTGAGGTCAGTTTTGTAAGGAACAATTGACTCATATTATTATAGAAATACACACCTTTATACTGCTATTGTATAAGCTGCCAATATTTTAGCAGTTATATGTGTATTTATTGTCATAAAGGAAGTTTCATATATTGTTCTTTCAATACAATATTTTAATTTTATAACTTTTATATTTACTATTACTTTTACATGCATGTATTAACTTTCCATCTGTTTTTTGTCATACTGTGTGCTTATATTTCTGTCCCGCTTGACTTATTCCGGTAATGCGGTCTCGATGCAAAGCATTATTTTCCTAATAACTCAACGGCCTGGAGTTAATTATTCCGGTTACCTCAAAACATTGTTCATGTTTTATTTCGAGGGTTTTGTCTTTAAAACTCACTTCTGTGCGTAAGATATTCGTTTTTGATCTCTATGAAGCTTTATGTAATGTAAGTATTAAGCTAATTGTTGTTGTCTGTTGCAGGAGGACGCAT
>NW_027508772.1:172500-220000 GCF_051911475.1 Siphateles boraxobius
CCATAACCAGCATCTAAACGAGGATATTAATAATGAACAATCTTTGAAATCGTATACCATAGCTTTAAGTAAACTTGAAGTAAGGCATCAGTAACAAAAACGGCCGTTCCTTTTGTCTTGAGCAGAAAGCAGTGAAAGGAAAGCTGAGTTTTGGACGTGCTGCTGTACCGTAGAGGATCAAGCATCGTGTGGTTCATGTTGGTTCAAGGACACCGCTTTACTGTTATCCTGTCTAACTGCAGGAATCACACAGTTCAGGACTCTTTCTCCAGTGTTGAGCATTGATGTGCTGTTAATGACTGTGATGAAGGATGCATGTCAAACTGCACTGTGTTAGCTAAGTTCAGCTATAATAGACGTGTGTCTCAAGGGACGGTTGATGTTCAGGCGTATGAAGAGCTTCAGTCTAAATCATGCACGTGTTTAACTGATGTTTAGCAGTTTATTGGCAGCAGGGGTAAACACAGGCCTTTTGCTCAACATATACTGTGGCTAGTGGTTTTCCAAAGTTACTCGCCACTCAGCATTTTCACTGGCCACAATTTTGACATTGATACCATAGGGGGGAAACTGCCATATATCTACTTTAAATATGATCTCATAATTTGGCAGCAGGATTATTAGGCTGGTCTCACTTTAAGACCTGATGCACGGATCCATTATACAGTTACATGTGTGTTTTCTTTCTCAACTGTTTACATTCACTTAAAACATAATTGACTGTGTTTATGTCACCAGGACCGGCATTTTGACATTATTTTGTGTGTATTTGACTGTTTAAGGAAAATCTATATTTTTTGACACTACATTGCGCTTAGTTTATTATTTCAGATGGCTTTGTAAAAGACTACTATTGAAAAACGTATATAAAATTCAACCCACCAAAGTGTCTAGTAGGAGTGACTGTTACACGCCACTGCTGAAATACACACAGATTTGGTGTCTTGACGGCTGTTAATGTCAAGCCCTGCTTATAATGCTTCAACAAAGACTTTTCTGAAACCCCTATGGGAGAAATGGATGGGGAAACCCAGTGAGAAAGTGTTCGGGGCACTGATGCACTATAGGCATTTACTGTAGACCGGTAGTTGGAGTTATGTTTTTGTTTTTCTTTCAGTTATGTTTTGATATTTGAGAATGTTGCGTATGGGTATTGCTGAATGAGATTTCAGAACCCCTTTGATTGTCCAATTTTTCTGTAGTTTCTGATTGGCTAAAAATACACAGCGCTCCCCTGACAAGTTTTTTCCCCAGAGTCTGTCACAGAGACAGGTGTGATTTCAAGACAGAATTCAGTGATATCTGTCTCTAAATGTAGGATATTACAATAACAATTGCATACAACTAAGCTGAACTGGACGATGACATCACGGTTTTCTCCGGAACGGCTATAAATATATATATAAATGAACTAAATTAATAACTTTTTACAACTAAAATGAACCATCACTGAACTTACTTAAGCTGGACTATGACGTTATTTATGCTAGATCTGCTGTACAGCAGAAACAAACTCTGTTGCATTATTTTCCTGTTATCTCTGTAAAGCTGCTTTGAAACGTCTGAATTGTAAAAAGTGCTGTATAAATACAGGTGACGACTGTTGGAGTGTGTTCTTGCTCCTGGAGACCTTCTGTTGCACGTCCTGCTCTCCTCATGCATTAGTCTTCGAGTGGCGAGACACACACACACACACATGTCGAGCTGTTGTCCTCGATACGGATCAGCACTGGAGAGATGGGTCGTAAACGAGTGCAAGAAGACAAATCATGTGTATTAACTTCTGCGGCGAGACTCTGCTCATTCATTCTCTCGCTCATCTCTCATTTCTCCATCGCTCGAACCAGAAACACATTATCTGTACAGTATTGCTCAATGTCTGGACGATGTAGTCTAGTCTGACAACAGTCATAAGTCAGGTCATGTGATGAGTTTGACGTATAATGATCACGAGTCATGGTTTGTCTATCGCTAGTCCTCTCTCAAGCTGAAGATGTGCTGTGTATAGGAACTGGAGGATTTTGGGGTGATGTTCAAACGGTTTGTCATTATTAAGGTGCAACAATTTGAGGCTGAATTTGACACTTCAGAGAGTCTTTTATCTCACTTTTACATATACTGTAATCCAGCAACATTTCTGAGCAACAAAAGTTCTGTTGCCACTGTTGTAGATCATTGTGACACACTAGCTAGTGAACGGCATGAAGCAAAATGGTGAAACTTTTTTATATTTTTACAGGAATCATTTAGCTCCTAGCCGATCTCCTATATATAACATTGTTATTGCTGGTTAGTCTTTCTTTGTCCATGGTCAACAACGTCAAAGTCATATTCCCGTCTTGTTGCCATGTTTGTGGTCTGACCAAGTTCACTCTATTCAGCTGTATCGAGTATATTTCATCCGTAACACATACACACACACACACACACACACACACACACACACACACACACACACACACACACACACACACACACACACACACACACACACACACACACACACACACACTTGGCTTGTATAGAGTACCCAAAGGAATGCCGGTGTGAAAGTCTATGGAGTGCAGAATTGTGACGAATGTTGTGACGTAAGAGTCACATGGATTCAGTCGCATTGCAAAACACCAGACCTGGATCTGATTTAGTTCCACATAATGAGGATCTACTGAATCAGAATGGAAAAGATCAGATGCTGTGTGGTTTGTGCCGTTCACACCATTGCGTATGAGCAAAGATTTGGGCCACTTTTGTAAACTCCCTGAACTCCCTGAAACGTTTCTTCCGGGAACTAACACATCACAATATTCCTCATTTAAATAATTAATACGCAGAATAAAGGGGCGGGGCCTGGTTGAGTTAGTTAGTAGTGTGTTAAACTGGCGGTTATGGTAAGGGGCGGGACATTTCCCAAACACGCTTAAAGTGCTGGACCAATCACAACACACTGCTCCAGCCGACCAATCAGAGCACAGTGTGCTTTTCAGAAGGAGGGGCTTCATAGAGACAGGAAGTAAACAGAGCGTTACTGACAGACTGATAAGAGAGGAGCCGCAACAATGGAGATTATGAGGAAAATAATCAACATTCAAGCAGGAAAACCTGCTCTAGTAGAGCCTGAAAACAACATCAAGACTTAGAGGGCATAATAGGTTCTCTTTAACCACGCTCTGGATGTGTCTCACTTCTGTGTGTGAGGGGGTTTCTGCGGTCTATCATTAACACAAGGTCAGGATAGAAATAAGAGTGTGTCTGGAGGTTCCTCAGGAAGACTGCGAGGTTAAATTAAGATGTGTAAAATCACACTATATTGAGAACCGGGTGGCATAAAGTCTAGGTTTCAAGCAGAGAGAAGACAGAAGTGTGCACTGAAAAATAATTACTTTCATGCCCAAATTGCTATTAAATTTCACAAAAACTTCGAAAAACTGGTATTTTTTTGTAAAACATTCTCCAATAGTATTTGTTTTATTTACAACTTCAAAACATATTTGTTTACAGTGGTGTGTTATTGCTGTGGGAAGTAAAATCATAATATTGCACTTGGTAGAAGTTACATTTGGTTCCTAAACCAGTGCGCTTGAGGGAAACTCTTCCCTGTATCCCAGTCTGATCCAAGGAGTCAGTGTTTGAGCAGCGTGTAATCTTCAGGAGTGGGATCTTCAGGATCGGGATCTTCAGGATCGGGATCTTCAGGAGTGGGATCTTCAGGAGTGGGATCTTCAGGAGTGGGATCTTCAGGAGTGGGATCTTCAGGATCGGGATCTTCAGGAGTGGGATCTTCAGGAGTGGGATCTTCAGGAGTGGGATCTTCAGGATCGGGATCTTCAGGAGTGGGATCTTCAGGAGTGGGATCTTCAGGATCGGGATCTTCAGGAGTGGGATCTTCAGGAGTGGGATCTTCAGGAGTGGGATCTTCAGGATCGGGATCTTCAGGATCGGGATCTTCAGGAGTGGGATCTTCAGGATCGGGATCTTCAGGAGTGGGATCTTCAGGAGTGGGATCTTCAGGATCGGGATCTTCAGGAGTGGGATCTTCAGGAGTGGGATCTTCAGGAGTGGGATCTTCAGGAGTCGGATCTTCAGGAGTGGGATCTTCAGGAGTGTGATCTTCAGGAGTGGGATCTTCAGGAGTGTGATCTTCAGGAGTGGGATCTTCAGGAGTGGGATCTTCAGGAGTGGGATCTTCAGGATCGGGATCTTCAGGATCGGGATCTTCAGGAACTGTCGCACTACTCCTGGAATGGGATGTTTTTGGAAGAAATGCATCTCTAGTGAAGCGAATAGGCCTGCATGAATCACAGAAAGACTCTTTGAGGAACCAGATGTTTATTTTGTAGGCATTTTGAATCAATGACAATTTATTTATATATTAGAATTATAAGGATGCACAATTAAATTCGTTTAAGGCTGAATATGTCTAAAACTGATGTTTTAGAGATCATTTTATTGTCATTAGATGTGAAAATGATAATTATTTTAGAATCGAGTCCCTCTAATTCGATTAAAAAGTAATTTTCATTTTTAGAATATTTTGGCAAGATTGCGGTGATTGTTACTGCATGTTTTCCATTCAGGATTTAGGAACACTTTACAATAAGGTCTCCTCTGTTAACATGAAGTAAAAATAAACAATACTTCTACAGCGCTTATGAATCTTAGTTTTTATTATTTCAACATTTACTAATACATTTCTACAATCAAAAGTTTGATCTGTTAACATTAGTTAATTCACTGTGAACCAACATGAGCAAACTAAAAAACATTCGGAAATGACCTAAGATTAATATAAATGGATATATGGATAGTTGTAAGTTAATTTTAGTTAATGCATATTACCAATTGAGAAATTGAAGTTGTAAAGTGTGACTCAATATCTCAGACTTCTGTCAGTAAAGCTGTTGACTGATGCTTGGAAGACGATATATAAAGAAACTCTAGCATTTCTTTTTCAGGTGTGTGATTTTCCCTGCATATGGAAGCAAGTTTTCTAATGCAATGTTGGAACTTTGACACATTGATGCATTTTTAAAAGTGTTTAAAAGCGAACGTTTAACTGTGTCAACCATTGCTTTAATGAGAGAGAATTATTGATAACCACACTAAATCATGCTCAATTATACATCCCAAATTGTTTGTTTAATTGACTCATTCAAATTTCTTATATTTCAATAAGTTTCTTATATTTCCGGAGTCGCGAAGCAGTAAAGAAACAGAGCTAGTGTCCGTCCTCTGACAGGATCTGCTCTATCAGCTCGGCTGGGTTCGAGATAACCCAGCTTTGCCCTGCGGCTGTGGAGAATAGATTTTCTGAGGAGATCATACATTTTTAAGCTTGTGTCTGAAAGCACGGGAAGACTGCAGAGTGTTGCTGTGCAGTCGTATGTAGGTGTGTGTGTGTGTGTTTGTTGTTTTATGGGCCGTGTTCTGTTTGTTAAAGCGGTCTCTTCACTTCGCATGCCAGGCTCGTCCACAGACGCTATGGGTTTCTCTCGCTGATGTTTATTTTTTGCCTAACTTCTATTCGTTTCATGCTATAAGATTAAATATCATTAATTTATGAACCGCACTATGTGAAAGCAATATGTTACTGCTGCTTTGGGTTATTTGACTTACGCTATATGCCCACCACATCACATCTCAACATATCACACTCACTCTTCTTTTTGTATTTTTGGGCTAGTCATGTTTTATTTAGCGATGTTTCTTTTAGCACAGTCCACAGCTCAGGCTAATGGAGTCACTCAGCGCTCTCTGAAGGGCACTGACCGCTTTCTAAAAACCTTTGGTTTGGATGGTTACCAAATGGATATTGTGGGTTTATTACTGGTTTCCAGGTTGTCAAATCATCTGCAGCTACATAACACCCTTGCGTAAATTATAGGTCTGTTCCAAAGCTGCCTCATTAAATGAACTCACTGAAAACTCACAAGACAATCGATAATTCTTGTAATTGTTACAGCTTCAAATTGTATTCTTAGCATGTTGCTATGCTATAATTCAATACTCTGGTAAGCATATAAAATATAAATATATATTTATCACAAAATTATTGGGTCAAATCCTCAATTTTAACTCTAATAAGGTGCGACCACATTAGCAAAACTAATGTATCTGATGAAAACTTACGTAATGAGGAATCACTGAATATTTATTGCAAAGACTGCAAGTTGCTATTAGGTAAAATTCACCGTACAAAGTCAATGTGAACACATAGCCTAGAGTTTTAAGTCTAGAACAGTACATTTCATCACGTTGCATGTTGGTTGCTATTAGCAAACATCACAGTATACAAATTATGGAAACCACACCTATGAGAAAAAAATCGAATAAAAAAACAAAATAAAATGTAGTAACACTTTATTTTAGTGTCCTTGTTACACGTGCACTTACTATATTAATAACAGTAAATTATATATAATTGCATGCAACTTGTCATGATTCCCCTGTTTTGTTTTGTGTTCAAGGACTTTTATTTTGAAGCATATTTTCTGTTCCTATCCAGCTTTTTCTTGAACGTCTCGCCTGGACTCATAGCAGAATTACAGTTTATAGTGTTATAGTGTTATAGTGTTTAGTCAAATTAGCATATTTTCCAAGCTGATAATGTAACGTTTAACCTATTTCTGTCGTGACAACTTTCTGAGTGTTTGGTCTGGTAATGGATATGAAAATGTTGGTGTGTTTTTGACTTGGAGGAATAGATCTGTTACGCTGCTGCTGCTGTACAATATAGCAGCTCTAAACAGGTGGAGCTGGGGAAGGGGGAGGGTTTCTGAAAGAGTCCTGATGAAGGTGGAGCAGCGATCTCATTGGCTACTGATACAGCAGGAACCAATCAGCCGATTCCTATAGAGGATGACGTGATTGCAAGCAGACTGAGTTAAGACAGATCAGCCTGCGCCATCTAGAGTTTCATGACAGAACTTTTTGGTAACTTTGTTAAGATAGGCTAGTTGTCTTCACTTGTGTTTGTAAAGCTGTTGCATTTTTGTTTCCTGTTTTATTGTCGTTGTCTCCCTAAACCAAAACCTAACCCTAACCTAATCATGTTGTTAATTACTCAATACTTAAATGCTTAATATTTCTCAATACCTAAATGTATAAGTATACTGTTACAGTATAACGAGACCAATCATTTGTGAAACATTATATTTAGGTTTAAATCTGCACTTTTTAAGGTATCACAACTTTTTGCACAACTTAGTTCTAAACTAAAACATCTCTAGTTTTGCTAACTAGATGGGTGGTACTGTTCTTTCATCAGCATTTTGCATTATTGAATACAATAAAGCATATCATAATTTCTCTAGGCTTTGGTACAGAGCTGTGTGTGTGTGTGTGTGTCACTGCATGTTGTATATTAAGTGTCATTCATCTCTTTAACAGATATTCTCTGGCTGGCGCTGTGTTTTATCCCGCAGCCGCTCTCTCAGGAGGTGTTCAGTGCGTTCAGGCTCTTGAAGAAGGACTGAGGCGGTGTGTTTAGTAGTGAATTGATTTATTGCTGGCAGGAGTCCATGTGTGTGATTGAAAGCCCATGAGCAGACTGCTAGTGCACATTTTTAATTTGACTCCCAGGATCCTCTGCTCTTTCGGCTAACTGCTGCTGTCAGATCATGCGGGTCTATGGTGAGACGAAACAAGTGTTTTATAATCAACTCCTTTGATCCCAAGACTACATAAAACATGTTAAGCTCATTGTTTTTGCCAAGATCCCAAAGCAGGGAGTGAGAAAATGTGCAAAATAAGGATGGATGGCGTTTCATCTATAAAGCTTCACACACAAAGAGTCTTTTAGGGTGAATCTCATGAAAACATGTCCAGGGCATATTTCACCTGCACAACATTGGTTGGTTGGTCGGCTGGATCACTGTGCTCTGATTGGTCGGCTGGATCACTGTGCTCTGATTGGTCGGCTGGATCAGTGTGTTGTGATTGATCGAGCGCTTCGAGTGTGTTTGGGAAATGTACCATAACCGCCAGTTTCAACACACTACTAACTAACTCAACCAGGCCCGCCCCTTTATTCTGCGTATGAATTATTTAAATGAGTATTATTGTGACGTGTTCGTTCCCGGGAGAAACTCAAGACTACAATGGAGGCGTTTCAGGAGTTCAGAAACACTGACGCTGATAAAAAGAAGAAGCTTTTTCATGCTCAAACAACATTACACACTAAAAAAGCATAAGCGGTCACTCTTAAATGTTACAGGTGTGTATTGATTGTGCATGAGTCTGGCTGATAACACTCAAGCTCTGCATGAATGCGGTTTCCTGGCGTGCCGCTGTTCCTGCTGTGTTTGCGCCACTGGTTCTGCCACTAGGAAACGAGTGTGTTAGATCTCACAGACACCAGAGATGTCCACTGTCCAGAATCCCTCCATGCCTCCGTCTGTCTGCGTGCAGAAAACACACGCTGTCCTCTGATTGGCCCATCGAACACACCAATCGCAGCCTAGAGCGGTCTGAGCCGAGAGCCACAGGAGTAATCACATTCGGCAGCTCGAACACTGGACAAATCAAGCAGTAGACCAAATTAAAAAAACTCTCATTTGTTACAGCCACATTTACTAGTTTTTCTCAAATTATATTGATTATTTTGATTTAATATTAATAAAAATAATGATTTTCCTAAAAATTAACATTCATGCAAAGAAAAAAATATTATAAAGATAGACTTAATAAATATGTTTTCTTCAGATGTAAGTTAAAATATAATATATTTATATTGGTGTTTTTAGAACTTACTTTCACTATGAACAAAAGCTAAATTATCTGTAATATGAAAGTAGAATTGTCACTTAAGATAAATTAATTTATTTTGTCGATTTACTTTACTTGGTATAATCAAGACGGGAATATTCTCTTCGAATATTTTTTTATGTCTATTTAAAATATGCCTCATATTTTCTGGTATGTACTAAAAAAACAACCCAATTTTTTTTTATTAGCCAATATGTGTTCTGCACATTAATACTCTGGTGTCAAGCCAAAATACTATCTAAACAAAAAGTGTCTTGTTATGTTTTCAGTGGGGACAGTTTTTTTTGCTTTTAGTCCAACAACTGCACAAAACAAGTTTAGTGAAAGTGCCAGAGCTACATAAGGGTCGATTAATGGCTTGTCCATCCAATCAAATGAGACACAAAATATTTTTTTATGGGACAGAAAATAATTCCTGCATACATGACAATCAACTTTGCACAAATACATGAACAGAAGAACTACTTGCATGTGTAATGAAGAGAATAAGAGGTAATAAGAGCCTGGTGGAAGAGTGCTGATCTCCCAGTTGTGGACTTCTATGGCGAATGGTAAATCCAAGAGCGATCGGTCCAATCCAAGTGCACTCCCGCTGTACAACAGTTCCTGATTGGTCTTTACTCATCGTCCATTCCCACTATACCTGAGCTCCAGTTTCTATTCGTTAACCTTCCCAACGTCGTCAAAACCCCCCAACAAAAACAGGGCATTACCGCAACATGATCTTATCTCGAATGTGTTGTGTTGTGTTTGGGCTCGTTTGAATCGAGAAAACCAGCTCTAAATAAATAAATGTGATCTACTATAATCTTCTAATGTTTGATCAAGCTACAAACCAAAGTGCAGCCCAAAAGCCACATACGTATAGTGTTTTGTACTTGGTATAGTTTGGTCTTGTATTCTGCTTTCTGAGACCTTTTCAACAATGTATACGACTATCTGTTATGGATGATGCTTAACAGATCACATTTTCAATTTAAGTTTTAGACATATTAAGGCTATTACCTTACCTAATCTAACATTTAAATAAAAAAAAGAAACCATGTCATTGTTTCTAACCTAATATATTTCGGTTGGTTTAGGGATGTTAAATAATATTTTTTTTGTGAATGAAAGCCTTTTTCAGTGAATCTCATTGTTTTTTTCAAGACAGCGATGAGATCAAATTGAGAGGAAATATCTCCATCTCCATCTTCTCAGATATACCGTGAGAACAAGACCGAATCTCACATCAGTGAAGAGATAAGTAGGGATCAGTCAATCGGTTGCCCAGCGGGCCACTAGTCAGTTAATCGACCGCCGTGATCTGATCCGAGTCATCATTTTGTTTTCAGTGTCTCTCTATTCCTTAGTAGCGTTTCAGCTCTTCTGTCGAATTCATCCGTGCGCTTCAGTCTGATCGGCTCCAGTGTGGCCTGTGCTAATATAAAACACATGATCTGATCCAGTCGACTAAAGACAATCACCTGACATTGGTTTATTGTGGACAATAAAACCTGTATTTGTCTTGAGGAACAGGCCTGGAGTTTTGAGGGAAAAACATTTGTTATGAACATCGACACATGACCGTAACCGTTGAGATGTTTCGCTCCTTTCACAGTAAATATTATGCGTAATTGAGGAATGCCCATGTGACTTTATGTCAGAGGTCAGAGGTCAGCTCCTTCGAGTATTTCACAGATCAATGTGTCCGAAGCCTTTAGAGGTCTATGCTGTGGACATATGCCTGACTGATCTATTTTCCTTCATCTCATTAAAGCCAAACTCCCAGTAGGTTCAGTGTCATCGAGGGTGAGAATCGACACATTTCTTTATGGTGGCCACGTGAGTCTAATCCCGAGCTGAACCGCAGGGATTTATGAAACCTTTCTCAGTGTGTGTAATTTCTGGGTGAATGGCCAGCACTTTGCAGGCACTGGGGGTTTTTGTGTCTGAAGTCTTTTCACTGCCCACAAAGAAAACCCATTACCACACTAAAGGTGCAACACGGCCGGACTCATGTAGGGCCCTATTAATCCGTTTTATTTTTTCTCAAAATCCGTATTATTTTATTTTTAAATTCCGTTTTTTGGGATTTTATTTTTAGCCCTTTCGGATTTTTCGGATTTGCTTGTTTTCTTTTCACTTCTAAGCAGTATTGACCTTTAAAAAAAATCAGTTACACAAACTCACAATTCAGCTTTTTTATTTAAACTGTTTATATATTCAGCAAAGCACATTCAAAATTCAGCCAAACCTTCAACCAATCTCTGGCCAAAAATAGGTAGAAAAAGGTAGGATTGATGAATATTAGATTAAAGATTAAATGCAGCAGGGAGACAGAAACATTGAAACAACGATGTGCCTGACAGAAAGCCAACACAATGACATATTACAGCCATAAAGTAGGCTACTTTCAGAAATACTTTCACAAACTCACGGCTTGCTTCTGTTGATTTTGTCGTTGCCTCAATGGTAACCTGGAGGGATTTGCCCGCTGTGGATTTAGCTTTGTTCTTGAGATGAACTTTTGATTTCAAATGGTCGTTACACGTGTCTTTGCGGGTCCAGTCAACAGTATGTTGACAAAACTTGACAGTTGTTGTCCAGACTCATAGTAGTCGTTGGGGTATTGTTCAGCCGGTATTTAGAAGTCAACTGAAAGTTTCGTAATTTTTTCGCCACCGTTAGCTTATCAGGAGCTTCCACAAATTTTTTTCCCTACGCGTAAACGTGAGGACGTGTGGTTGCTAGGCAACATGTTTAACAATGTTATCTGGCCACGGTTTAGATAGAGACCTTTCTACGTTTCTTGTTTTAAACTGAAAAATGAGAAGGAAGTAAAAAAAAAAATCGTTTATTTAATATGTCAACAAAATATATGCAAATTCCGTGATTCCGTCCGCGTTTTACGCATCACTGAAATCATAGGGCCCTACTCATGTCTAAATTCAGCTGAGGCTTCTTACCGTCTCACTAGCTCTTACACCATTCAAAATAAAGGTTAAGGGATGCCATAGATTAGAAGAACCATTTTTGGTCTCGAAAGAACCCATAGACATACCCTCGGGAACGTCCCTAGACACTTCTCCTCGGGGAATCCCCAATGCCGTTTTAAAGTGCGTTCAGCTTCATCAAGTGGGCGAGAGAAGATTATCTGGACAGACCCTTGAACCCTTGATTTTGACAGGGATTGAATGGTTGGCTTTAAGGAGATGTTTGGCTTCAACATGTTCACTTCAGGCAGATCCACAGACCACAATGCAACACGATTGTGATGTCACAGCAAGTCGCGCCTAATTTCCCTCCAACAAAACCTGTGTTGATAGTGTTTGATATTAAAGTTATTCTGACATTTAATCGCAAAATACTTGTAGCTACCTTAAGCTGACTGTTTTTTACACTGTTATATTTTATTGTATTTTTATCATTTTTATTTGTGTACTTTTTTATATTTTCTCCAACATCCCAAGCACACATAAGGGGCTTTCGCACCGCGTAGTTATAGGAATTTAGTTACAGGAACTCGCCACCTGGGTGTTTCCCCGAGAACTAATGGTTTATTTTCCAACATTTTCCTAGTTGTATTCGCACCGGCAGTATGAACTCTGAAGTGATGTGAGACACACTTGTTGTTGTGACTTTTATTGTGACGGCGCTGAGAACGCCAGAGCCTGAGCTCACAGTGCTCACATTCACCATGTTCATTAGTTTACGATCTGTCTAACAGTCCTGTCGAATACGATATTAGATAGACCTGTTATACATAGAAAGTAGACAGTATATGAAAAGGTATTAGCGCATGTTGTGTGGTTGATGTTCTCGCTAGCTGAGCAGAAATACATAATCATGTTTCTCTTGGTCTCCTCAAAGCCGTGTTGGATTTTCTCCTCAGCGTAAAGTTTAAGAGGTCCATCTATCACTGTTTTACATGTTCGTAGAGTTAGTTTGTGGAGTAAATATATAGGCTATAATCTGTGTGTTTGCACAGCTATTTTAAAAAATATCGGGTGCTGGTGTTTCGTGTGCGTTCGGCCAATCAGCGAACACTAACGTCACTGTAGTTCCTATAGCGCTGGTTTTTACACCGACTCTGAAGCTGTAACTAAATTTGTTTCTTCCAAAAGGAGTTCCTAGAAATGGAAGCTTTTGCGTAAGTTCTGCCAGGAAGACTCAATCGTTACGTCACTTATTGCCTTCACATCTAACCAGTCATGTTCTAATAACAAGGAAATGCAGATCCGCTACCCTCGGATTGCGCGCTACGGATGGGGCCTACGCTAAAGACCTTTATAAGTACTTGCTTGCTGGGTTGTTAATAAATATATGCTTTTGTTACATCATTTTATCTCCCGAGTCTTTCTGGTAGAACGTCTCAGGTTACTATTGTAACCATAGTTCCCTGAGAACAGGGAACGAGACGATGCGTCCATCGACGCCATGGGAACGCCCCCAGCGTGACTGCGTCTGAAGCATCTATGTCAACTAGTCCAATGGAAAGAATGAGCGTCACGGGCGGGTGACGTCATGACCAGGATATGATAAAAGCACATCCGGTGCAAACCGGCATTAGCTTCGAAAATTGCCGAAGCAAGCCGATCACAGGGATGCAGGAAGTATGGCAGGGTGACGCATCGTCTCGTTCCCTGTTCTCAGGGAACTATGGTTACAATAGTAACCTGAGACGTTCCCTTACGAAGGGAACTCAACGATGCGTCCATCGACGCCATGGGAACGAGAATACCCAAAGCGCCAGACTTTCAAATGCCTGAGTGTCAGCCTGTTGTCACACTGCACCAAGCACCTGGGATCCTGGGGCAGCATCCAGGTCCAAGCTGTAAAACCTCATGAATGTGAGCGGTGAGTACCAGCCCGCCGCATCACAAACGTCTTGGAGAGAACTCCAGATAATACGCTTAGAAGCCATACTCCTAGTGGAATGAGCCCTGACCACCAAATGGTTGGCCAGAAGACTCACAAGCAAGAAGAATAGTCTCGACTATCTATATGCTCAATAGGTTGGATTTTCTCGACAGAGAAGTCCGATGAACATAAGTGTCCAGTGCTCGCACTGGCACAAGAGGTTCAGCTTTTCCTGGTCCGAAAAATGGGGAAGGACAGAAACCTGCAGCACAATAGGCCTCGGAATAATGGTAGGCACCTTTGGAACATATCCATGTTTCGGGTAAGATTGCCTTGGCCATCCCGGTGCACTCAAGGCAGGTGGGGACCGAAAGGGCCTGAAGGTCTGACTCTTATAGGGACGAAATAGCTAGCAGAAAATAGTCTTAAAAGAAAGGAACTTCTCTGAGACCAAATCTAAGGGCTCGAAGGGAGCCCCAGATAGGCCTTCTAGAACTATTGCAAGGTCCCAAGCCAGCACCTTAGTGCAAGTTGCATGCCTCAGCCTCAAAGTGCCACGAAGGAAACGAGTGATCAGGGGGTCTCGACCCAAAAATGTACTACCCACCAGGGCGTGGAAAGCCGCAATGGCCGCCACACATATTATACCTTAAGCGTGGAAGGACATAGACCTGATACAAAGCGTTCTTGCAGAAACTCGAATACTGTGTTTACTGAACAGTTAACCGGATCCCACTGACGCTGGTAACACCAAGAAGTGAAAAACTCTCGAAATAGTGAATATAGTTTCCTCGTAGCGGGAGCTCTGGAGCTTAGAATGGTCTAAACAACCTCGGTTGAGAGACCACTCTCTATGAGTTGGGCCCCCTCAGAGGCCAAACCCACAGTTCCCAAATCCCCTGCCGGGGGTGCAATATTGCATCCCCTGCCTGAGACAGAAGGTCTCTCCTGATCGGGACCTCCAAGGGAGGTCCGTCGAGGAGAAAAATTAGGTCCGCAAACCAAATTCAGCTCGGCCAGGGTGGTGCTACTAAATAGGCTTATTCCATCCTGGCGGATTCACTCCAGAACTCCTGGGAGCAGAGCAACGGAGGGAAATGCGTACAGACGTAGCCTCGGCCACGTCTGCACCATAGCATCCAGCCCCGAGGGGACTGGTTGAGTGAGGGATAACCAGAGTGGACAGTGCGTCGTATGCTGAGACGAGAACAAATCCACTTCTGCCTGGCCGTAAAACTCCCATATTTGCTCCACCGCCTCGGGGTGGAGTCCCCTGGCCTCAGCCCCTGCCTCGACAGGGTGTCTGCTCCAATATTCTGGCCCCCCCCGGAATATACACTGCCCTCAGACAGCGTAATTTCTTGAGGGACCAAAATAAGAGGCCACCAACGTGTTGTCTGTGGGTCAAGAACCAGAGTTTCCTCCATATAACCAAGGCGCGGGGATACTGCCGCGTGATCTTGATCGTAAGGAGTGGGTTTCCCCTCAGGGAGAACCCTCTGGTCCTTTGCCACCTCTGTAAAGGTCTCACGTACAGCAGGTCAAAGGGTATCACATTGGACGCTGCTGCCCTGAGGCCTAAAAGTCACTGTTCCAGAACAACACATGATGGCCCCTCAGGTCTGGGAGGAGATGTCTCAACGCATTGAAGACGACCATCATCTCTAGGCAATTCATGTGCCAAGAGAGATGATGACTCCTCCACAAGCCCTGAGCTGAGCGGCCTTCCAATACCGCTCCCCAGCCGGTGAGGGAAGCATCTGTCGAGATCACAACTCGATGGCAAAGAGCTCCCAACACCGGACCCTGGGTTAAGAACCAGTGTTTCCTCCATATAACCAAGGTGCGGAGACACCGCCGCGTGATCTTGATCATACGAAGTGGGTTTCCCCTCGGGGAGAACCCTCTGGTCCTGAGCCACCACTGTAAAGGTCTCATGTACAGCAGGCCAAAAGTTATCCCGTTGAACGCTGCTGTCACAAGACCCAACAGTCTCTCTAACTGTTTTACAGTGCGTGACTGGCCTAGCCTCAGCTCTTTTGTGGCTGTTAGGATAGCAGCTACACGAACGGGCGACAGAGTGGCCCGCATCGTCACTGAATCCCATACCACACCAAGGAAAGTGGTTCTCTGTACTGGAGAAAGCACACTCTTCTTGGCATTGAGCCTCAACCCCAACATCTGCATAGGAGCGAGAACGACACCTCGGTGCCGAACCGCTAACTGTTCTGATTCCGCTAGAATCAGCCAGTCATCTATGCAATTCAGAATGCATATGCACTGCAGCCTGGCGGGGCCAGAGCTGCGTCTACACGCTTCGTGAATGTGCGGGGTGATAGAGCTAGACCGAAAGGAAGTGCCTGATACTGGTGTTCTTTGCCCCAAAGAAAACCTCAGGAACCTCCTGTGCTGAGGGAGGATGGAGATATGGAAGTATGCGTCTTTTAGATCTATCGTGACAAACCAGTCCTCGGATCTGATTTGAGTCACGATCTGTTTGAGTGTCAGCATTTTGGACTTGAGTTCTAGCACCAAACACTCCAACAGACGAAGATCTAGTATGTGACGCAGCTCTCCATCCTTTTTTGGAACAATGAGATAACGACTGTAAAGACCCGACGCAATGTCGGGTGAGTACACCTGCTCTATAGCTTTCTTTGCTAACAGGGCCTTTACCTCTTGCTCCATTACCAGAGCCTGCTCGGAATGCACTAACGTGAGCAACACCCGGTTGTAGCCTGGAGGACGAGAACCAAATCTGCCTCTTACTACTAACTGCAGGACCCATAGAGATATATTTGGCAGTAGCTTCCGCGCTGCCAGAAAATCTACCAAGGGAACCAGCCCCTCGAGGCTGGCCTCTGGTGTAATAAAGACAGCCAGTTCGGGGACCTGAAGCATACTGGCAGGAACCACCCGAACTGACTGTTTTCGAACCCCCCTCAGAGGGCGCATTCCGACGCAATGTCGAGTTGACGCTGCGCCAGAAGCTCGCTGGAGACCGCTGCGCCCCGAAGCACCAAGGGTGGCGGGGTTGGCAGAATGGTCCCCTGAGGGCACCGAGATGGAAAGGGCACCGTATAATGAGGTGTACACCATTCCACCCCGGTTGGGGCTGCCCTCACCGGTCTGACGCCGGTGGCGCCAGACCTTTTCTTTTGAGCCGCAGCCTTCTCAGCGTGAAGAACGGTCCTCGGATCCGGCTTCTGCTTTGAAGGCTTTGGCTGCTGTGTTGTGTATGAGAAACTAGACGGCTGGAGCTGCTCACGCCCAGCAGCCCCAGGGGGTTGGACATAGCGAGGGAGAGATTATCTTGTATCTTTCTCTATGATTCCCATCAAATTGAGCCAGAGGTGTCTCTCAGTGACCACAAGGGCTGCCATCCCTGAGAGATAAATCTGTGGCCCGACGGAGTTCTCAAACCCCATCGGGCCAAACTCCCTCACTTCTGTCCAAATACCGCAGCAGGTCAGCCTGAATATGCTTGTAGCACTGCTATGGTGTGCAAGCAGGCCCATGCTAGACCCACTGCCATATATGCTTTTCCCACTAGATTAAAAAATAGTTTTCTTTAATGGTTTAGTGAGAGAAGCCGACGCCTTCAGGTACGATACTGAACCGGGAGACAGATAGCTCGCAAGCGTCTGTTCTACCCGGGGTATTGCCCCATAGCCATACCCTCTTAACCCCCAAATATCTGAATATACATGAATGTGGGGGCTAAAAGACAAGAGGAGTAAGGCTTTTTCCATGATCTAGACAGCTCGCTGTGCAGATCGGGAAAAATGGAAGGCCCCGTGATGGAGGTGGAAAAATAGAGGGAAGGAAACTCGTTTAATCTATTTTATTTTTAGGACGAGTGCCCCCTTATTTCTGCTGGCCATAAATATTTAATTTATCTACAGCCTTAGTAAACACTTCCACCAGCTTATTATTTTTATATATATTTTTTATATATATTCACTTTATTTTATATATAATATATAAACTATCATATATATATATATAGGCTATATATATTTCTCATACGCTGGGGAAAGAGATGGCAAATTCACTTCCCCCATGATTGTGTCACTTTCAATGCCCAGCACATCTACCTCCTCGGAGGTAGAGCACTGAAGCATTGATTTCTCTCTCTCCCCGGGCGGAAGAGACCGCAGCGCGGGCTTCCGAGACCGGCGAGAGAGCACTGGATCCCTCGTGGAAAGGGAGGAGATAAGATCCGCGGACCCGTCTCCAACCCCGTAAAGAGATCCTATTCGCGATCCACAGGAATGCATTCTCCGCGCTGCCTCGGCAGACGCGGGACCTGTCACCCTGAGAATTGCGAGCCCGGCCACTTTCCTCGAAAAGTGACAGGCGGCAGCGGAGCATGCGAAGCGAAAGCTTCTCACAATGTTGGCAATCAGCCCCCTCGGAGGCTGATACCGCATGCTCTACTCCCAAACCCATCACACAAAGCTCGTGGTGTGTCCCTACTCGTTAAATAGCGCGAGCAGGGAGAACACAGAGTTTGTGCAATTGTTTAGTTTCCATAAATATATATATCAGACAGACAACAGTAAATATAACAGACAGTTTGACACAGATCGCTTGCTGAGGCAACAGAAGCTAATGCCGGTTTGCACCGGATGTGCTTTTATCATATCCTGGTCATGACGTCACCCGCCCGTGACGCTCATTCTTTCCATTGGACTAGTTGACATAGATGCTTCAGACGCAGTCACGCTGGGGGCGTTCCCATGGCGTCGATGGACGCATCGTTGAGTTCCCTTCGTAAGGGAACTAAAATGTTTCCTAGTTCCTGCGGTGTGAACACACTAAAAAACGGGAACTTCCGTCAATAACTCTAGGAACTATGAAAAGGTTCCTCCGGTGCGAAAGCCCCCATACAGGCCTATAGAATGGTGCGTAAAACCAATGTATAAGGAAAAAAAATACTGTAAATAATAAGTCAGCTCCATTGCTTGATAAAGGGCTTAAACACATTTCAGGGTTTGCCAGCAGTGTGCACTCGAGTAACGTCACCAATGATGTACCTCAGAGTAAACGAGTCGAAGGGAAGTTAGCGGGAAAATGCTCAAACGCAGCCCGCATCTTAAAAGAACCATTGTTTTCTTAGTGTCAAGAACATTTAAAAAATCTAAAGAATCACTTTCCACTCTAAAGAACCTTTTGTGGAATGCAAAGATTCCATGGATGTTAAAGGATCTTCATGGATCCATCGGTGCCAATAAATAAGCTTTATTGTTTGGAGTGTACTCTCATCTTATATCTGAGTGCATCTGAATCTGTTTCATCAAAAGTGTGCCTGGAATTCATAACATTCTCCTTCTGATTAATGGGTAAAAACAGCATGTTTCTCCAGGCATAACGCTGTTATGAGGAGGTCTGATTGAGCGCCGGAAATGCTTTGAATTGCTCTTTCCAGCACAATGCAAAGGTAAATTAGTGTTGTGTGAACCGGGACGCCTCTGCTGGTTCTCAATAATTAACCATTCATTTATATTCCCTGAATTCTTTCAAGACACATTCTTTCCATTAATAAATTTGAAACTTGAAACACCTAGACCCCCCATTTGAAAAACATAATTTTCTCCATACATGCCTGATTTCAGCTGAAATGGAAAGCCATCTATGGAACTTAAAGTGATAGTTTACCCAAAAATGATAATTATAACATGATTTACTCACCCTCAAGCCATCCTAGGTGTGTATGACTTTACTCTTTCGGCGTAAATCGATGCGTATGGCCGTCTGTCGGAATCTAGATATTTTAGTTTATAAAGTTTTAAATATGGAAATTTTTCTTACACAAATGCATCGCTGGAGTCGTATGGATCACTTTTATCATGGATGGATGCACTTTTTTGGGCTTCAAAATCTCAACCTTCACTGCCATTATAAAGCTTGAAAGAGCCAGCGCATATTTTTATATAACTCCGATTGTATTCGTCTGAAAGAACAATGTCATATACACCTAGGATGACTTGAGGGTGAGTAAATTTTCATTTTTGGGCGAACTATCCCTTTAATAGGCTGATGCAGAATAACATTTAGTCTACTACGATATGAGTACAAACATTAGTCATTCATATAGTTCAATAAATGCCTGGAAAATAATGAAAATGTAACAAAAGTCATATGGAAATAATTTATTAAAAATACAAAACCCAAGTACGACAATGATGAATAAATAAAGTATATTAAATAATGTTATCAAGATTTTTACATCAAAAATCATCCTAATTTAGCTATAACTTACTTCTAAATTGGGGTGTTTTTTTGATGTGAAAACCTTGATAACATAATCTAATATACTTTATTTAAATTATTTAAATTTTAAAGCATTGGTTTAAGCTACTTTCTATCCTGTTTTTGAGCCTCTTTTTTGAACACTCTGTTTTGATAGGTGTGTCACATTTAAGACCTTGGAAATAAACGCCTACTGCTACGATTGGGTAACTCCTTTGCATATTAAAATAATCTTTTCCGCCTGTAAACTCTAAACGATGTCATTTGAATCAATTGGATTACAAATACTTGGAAAACAAGTAAAGGAAAAAACCTGTGTGCATGTGTTAGCATGAGGTGCTTGTGCGGTGACGTGTGTTTCTGTGAGGGCTGTTGGGTGGGTGAGGTCTATATTTAAGGGCCGGACAGGAGGCTCATGCAAAATAGGCAGAAAATCCATGGAATGTGTCCCTGTCCAATCAGAGGAACCGGCCAAAGTCCTCTCTTATTATACGGCACGAGAACGGAAGGTTGTCTGGCTGTGAACCTTTCAAAGAGCATCGGCACGTTGTCTTTCTGCAGTGTCCTGTTTAACAGCGCTTGAAGAAAGGAGGATGAAAGCTCAGCCGTGACCTTAGTGCTGTTTGAGTTTCAGAACAGAAAAACTCAGCTTGGCAAAAGCATTGCACATACCAGGGGGAAACATTCCTCATCTTCCCTGGAGAGAGTCAGTGGAGCCAGAGGCTCTTTGTGTTTTATAAAGCACATTTCTGCCCTCCGGATGAAGATCCAGACTGTGTTGAGGGGATCTGGATTCCCTGGGCGTTGGGAGATTGAATTGAGGGATGAGAGCTCAAAAAAAGAAGAAACAAGGGAAGAGGAGTGGAGAGATAGAGGTTGATGTTAGAAGATGAGCCAAAAGCTTGTGAAAGTAGTTGCGGTCAGAGCCAGTCAGCTTAATAACTGAAGATTTTTTTGGTAACACTTTATTTTACATTGTTCTTGTTTCATGGTAAATGTAATTACCATAGTAAATGATGCATAACTACATGCAACTAACCCTCAACCAAATCCGAATCCTACCCTAACCCTATAGTATGCACATATGTAATTAATATTACACTGTACTTAAATATTTAATTACACTGTAACAATGACACCTTAAAATAACCATTTTTTTATTTATTAAAGCAGCAAGACCATTTTAAGACTATTACTTTAGGACAACATGAAATCAATACTGAATTTGCTAAAAAATTTGTCACTGAAATGTAGGGATGCACCGTTACCACTTTTTTCATAATCGATCCGATCCGATACCAACAATTCTGAGTACCGACCGATACCGATGCCGATCCGATACCAACACAGTTTCTTTTTAAAATTAAGTAGAATTTATATAACTCTCTGTGTGTTAAACACAATCTACTTAATACAGACAACTTCATTATAAAGAAAAACAAATCCAAAAAATATATGATCATAATCTATGACAATAATCTAGAGACAATAAGTGTAACACTAAATCTGGTAAAACGTTACACATTGCTCTTTGTATTGTAAAATACATTCATGAAAAACAAGATAACAAAAATCAAAAAGATAAATTATTTTATATATAGCTATACTATACAATTAGGACATGTTTTAAATGTATAGCACACCTGTTTAATGAGGCAGCAACATATGATAGATAGGAAAGAACAAGAAAGCGCCGAGCGCAGAATGATGCGCTTGAAGCAACACGGAGTCACAGTGCGTCAAGTCCGCATTGGAAAGTTCAAAGCACAAATGAAAGACATATTGATGCGTAGTGTATTATACAGTATCTATCTATGCAATAGTTTATTGAGCCTTTTATTTTAACAGTTTTAAATTTTAGTTACTGTGCGCGTGAAGAACAATTATAGTGGACTCTACTCTAGTGTTGTGATCTAACGGACACCCGGTAGAAACATGATTAAGTTAACTTTACAGCAATAAAGTGCAACAAGATAAAGTTGTTTTATGCGAAACCATAGAGCTTTATCTACAGATCAAGTATAATAATAGTAACATTGAATCATCTTGGAGAGGGTTTCATCATGTTGACTGTCGTAACTGAACGCGACGCTGAATACTGAATGAAGAATGATTGACAGCCGCCCGCAGCGGAGGGAAAAGTTTACGTGATCTTGAATTTAATGACTTAAATGTTAATTTCTATCTCACATCATATAATGGCTTCAGAACACTTGTAATATAGTGCACGAAAACGTTATGCTGCTTTATAATGTTTTTGGTGCTTTTGTGGGGCTTAACAATAACACAGAATAGTATACGGACAATATCGGATTTGGATCGGCCTCGTCTGATCGATACCTGATCCGGCAAAAATGGCAGTATCGGAGCCGATACCGATGCTGAGTTTCGGATCGGTGCATCCCTACTGAAATCTAACTTTCTGTGATTCACACGCCAGACTGATTCACACAACTCACTGATTCACACGCCTCATGATTCACACGCCACACTGATTCACACGCCTCACTGATTCACACGCCAGACTGATTCACACGCCACACTGATTCACACACCTCACTGATTCACTCACCTCACTGATCCACATGCCACACTGATTCACACACCACACTGATTCACACGCCACACTGATTCACACGCCTCACTGATTCACACGCCAGACTGATTCACACGCCACACTGATTCACACGCCTCACTGATTCACACGCCAGACTGATTCACACGCCACACTGATTCACACACCTCACTGATTCACACGCAACACTGATTCACACGCCAGACTGATTCACACGCAACACTGATTCACACGCCTCACTGATTCACACGCCAGACTGATTCACACGCCACACTGATTCACACACCTCACTGATTCACACGCCACACTGATTCACTCACCTCACTGATACACACGCCAGACTGATTCACACGCCAGACTGATTCACACGCCACACTGATTCACACGCCACACTGATTCACACGCCAGACTGGTTCACACACCTCACTGATTCACACGCCACACTGATTCACAGGCCTCACTGATTCACACGCCAGACTGATTCACACGCCACACTGATTCACACGCCTCACTGATTCACACGCCAGACTGATTCACACGCCACACTGATTCACACACCTCACTGATTCACACGCCACACTGATTCACTCACCTCACTGATACACACGCCAGACTGATTCACACGCCAGACTGATTCACACGCCACACTGATTCACACGCCACACTGATTCACACGCCAGACTGGTTCACACACCTCACTGATTCACACGCCACACTGATTCACAGGCCTCACTGATTCACACGCCAGACTGATTCACACGCCACACTGATTCACACACCTCACTGATTCACACGCCACACTGATTCACACGCCTCACTGATTCACACGCCAGACTGATTCACACGCCACACTGATTCACACCCCACAATGATTCACACACCTCACCGATTCACACGCCACACTGATTCACACACCCCACCGATTCAGATGCCACTCTGATTCACACGCCACACTTCAGATTCAGAGAGGTTCAGTCCTGTAGCGTGTGCAAGGCATCGCCCCAGACATCCATTACTGTGCCACATCCATCAGGCGGAGAACATTGAACACAAACACTGAACTGGTCCTCATATGTGACACACAGGCTCTGATCCCATTTCCTCTCCCTGCCCTGAAATCCCCTGTCTTTTACTGTCAGTTAATAATAAGTGGCAAAACCCCACACAGACTGAATCACACCAACTGGAGACAATGTCATTTATGCGATTAGTGATTTCAGGTTTTTTTTCACACTCTCTATCTCTCCATCTCTCTCGTTTCCTCCAGTGTGTCCTCCTCTCCTCGCTGTGGTGAGACTGTTGTCTGTTGTGGTCGGATGCTGTCAGAAGCGGTTAAGTCAGGCTTACAGTGAAGACTGATGTCTCTCCACACCTCACACTAGATTCTTGTCATATGATGTAACTAGATTTGGAGTGCTGTCGATCTGGGCTGTGTTTCCCGAAAGCATCGTTAGCCAACTATGGTTGCAAGTTCTGTCGTTATCATAGTTCAACAAGTCTGTGTTTCCTGAAACCATCGTTCTAACGAACATTCGCATCAGCATTGCAGAGTTGAGTGTTTGGAACGACAGATCTCGACCTGTGGTTAGAAGCAGAGTTTCTAGTTTGCATGACATGTGGACTCAATAAATCCTTATCCTGAGCAAAATAAGCAAGCTGACATTCAGTACAATCTGTATCTTTTATTTAGAGTACACACAATGTCATTTACGTATTTTATTTTGTCAAGAGATTTAAAGCACCATTTTTGAAGACTGCGCATGTGTGAACGTGCTCTAGTGTGTAAGAACGAGCCTATGATAGAATCTGGAAATAAAGCAAAATAACTGAGAAAAATGAGGAATAGTCCTCAGACGCCATGTCCTTAGTTTAGTGGAAAACATCTAGCATTAATTCGATCTCAAACAGTTTCATTAAAATAACTTATTACTCCACCAGCTGCGTGACATCATTAACCAATGTTGTTGACGAATTGGTGACAATATGGTTTCGGGAAACAGTCGTGACTAGATAGTTGATTTCTTCAACGATGCATCATACTGTGATAGTGAAGCAGCGAGTTACGCCGTTGAATGGGAAACACACCGTCTGTCCGTACACCTGTCTTTCTGTCGGTCAAGGTTTTTGCGGCTTATTTTCAATAAATGTTTTTGGACAGGAGGAAGTTTTTAGTCCTGAAATAGTATTATTATTTTAAAAGATCTAAAGATAAAGGAAAATGTGGGTTTTCTTAATATGATCCATTTAAGGTCTTTGTATAATCTTTTGAGATTGTTGAGCCAGTTATAGTCTGCTGTGCTTCATCAAACATTTGCAAAAGTGACTGTGTGCTTTCTCCGAGGGCTTGGTCATGTAAGCAGCCCATCCCGACAGGTTGTGTGTGTATGTGTGTGTGTGTGTGTGTGTGTTTGTGTTGAGTTCTCTTGAGGTTAGCGCAAGCTTTTCCAAGTTAAATCCATAAGATGCGTATTTGCAGTGTTCCTCGATGCCGGCGTATATCAGAGCCGGTTCTGGAAGCAAACAGCAGTCCTGTCCCGTCAGAGCCCCCGGCTGCTCTCGTTCTCTCACACTCCGGTCGCTGGCTGAGCCGGGGAAGATTTGTTGTGCTGTGTGTTTCTCTAAAGGGGAGCCCAGAGCCTGATGGGCCGGCAGCCAAAACACCAAACACGCAGTGTACAGGCTCTCTCTCTCTCTCTCTCTCTCTCTCTGAAATTCAAAAATTGCTTTATTGGCACGACTATACATACTACAATATTGCCAAAGCTTGGAATACATATAATCATAATAAAAACATCAGAATAATAAAATATTATAACATAAATTTAAATAAACACTGTAACAAATCAGAACATGGGTGAACATTTGATACCACAGTGTTTTAACATACACACACTCACACACTCTCTCTCACTCACACACACACACACACACACATTACTGAGGGTGGACAGTAGGGAAAAACTGAGGTCAGACACAATACACACATTACACACACATTTACCTGCTGTCTCTCAGGTTCTCTCTCTCTCTCTCTCTCTCTCTCTCTCTCTCTCTCTCTCTCTCTCTCTCTCTCTCTCTCTCTCTCTCGCTCTCTCTCTCTCTCTCTCAGGAACGGCTGCTGCAATTGAGGAAATGAGCCATGAGCAGCCGACCTGCACCAGTGCCCTAGTGCATGCTGGGAAATTTAGACATCTGCTTAGTTATTCATCCCCAGGTCTTCACCATATAGGGGTCTATCTCACTCTCGGATCTGAAAGCTCAGGGTACGGGTTCGTACAGCTCACACAGCTGTTACTCCTTCCAGCGTGTAAAGGAGTTTTAAAGGGATAGTTCACCCCAAAATGAAAATTAGCCCATGATTTGCTGACCTTCAAGTCATTCTAGGTGTATATGACTTTCTTCTTTCAGACGAATACAATCAGAGTTATATTAAGAAATGTCCTGGCTCTTCCAAGCTTTATAATGGCAGTGAATGGCTGTAATGGATATTTTTTTGCTTCACTTCACAAGGCCTTTAATAACTCCCGGAGCAGTGTGGAGCACTTTTTTTTTTATCATGGGTAGATGCACTTTTATGATGGATAGATCCACTTTTATGATGGATAGATGCACTTTTATGGTGGATAGATGCACTTTATGGACTTCAAAACAGAAACAGCAATTCACTGCCATTATAAAGCTTGGAAGAGGACATTTTTTAATATAACTACGATTCGTCTGAAAGAAGAATGTCATATACACCTAGGATGAGTAAATCATGGGCTAATTTTCATTTTTGTTGAACTATTCCTTTAAGGCCCTGATATACTTCAATCGAAATCCAAGAACAAACTTGTGTGATGTCATAGCGAACAAAATCAGGCCAAAACAACATAATTTTGGGAAACTTTTCTAGAAAAAGTCGAACTACCATTGGTGGGTGGCGATGAGGTTATAGGTGGGTGTGGCTCTGAGGCTCCACCTTCTTTGGGATGGAAATCTTCTTGTGAACGTGTAAAACATTGTAATGTGCAAATATTTTTATTTGACAACTTTAATTTCTATTAAAAAACATGTCTACAGTATAAGGAAGGGAAATATTGGAAGGGTCGAAGAAGATGAATGTAAAATAAACAAAATGAGAACTTTATCTTATTAGATAAAAACATCGGCTATGTGGATAAGGTTTTCCTTTGGGGGACATTTGTAAGTTGAAAAATGGAAATATATTGCAATATATTTTATTGCAGTACTCAGCATATCACAAAGTGTTAAAAATCGCAATAGAAAGTTCTGTCATGAAACTCTAGATGGCGCAGGCTGATCTGTCTTAACTCAGTCTGCTTGCAATCACATCATTCTCTATAGGGCGTGGGTGATTGGTTCCTGCTGTATCAGTAGCCAATGAGATAGCTGCTAAACCTTCATCAGGACTCTTTCAGAAAACCTCCTCCTTCCCCAGCTCCACCTGTATAGAGCTGTTATATTGTACATCAGCAGTATGTCTTACATGCTTACAGCAATGCCTGTGAATGTATTGGCTGTAGCAAGTCCTATTCTTGCTCTGCAGGAGCAGCGTAACAGATCTATTCCGCCAAGACCAAACATTACAACATTTTCATATTCATTACCATTCCAAGCAGATGACAGGAATAATATTGTGTCGTGTTAAGCCAGGAAGACTTCTTTAGTGTAAGATTTTGCTGGTCAGCTAAACTATATTGTCAAAAGTTTTGGGACATCTGCCTTAACATGCACACATGAACTTTAATGACATCCCATTCTTAATCCGCAGGGTTTAATATGGAGTTGGCCCACCCTCTGCAGCTATAACAGCTTCAACCTTTATGGGAAAGCTTTCGAAAAGGCTTAGGAGTGTGTTTATGGGAATTTTTGACCATTCTTCTAGAAACACATTTGTGAGGTCAGGCACTGATGTTGGACAAAAATTCCTGACTCGCAGTCTCTGTTCTAATTCATCCCAACGCTGTTCTATCGGCTTGAGGTCTGGACTCTGTGCAGGACAGTCAAGATCCTCCACACCAAACTCTCTCATCCGTGTCTTTATGGACCTGCTTTGTGCACTGGTGCGCAGTCATGTTGGAACAGGAACATCCCCAAACTGTTCCCACAAAGTTGGGAGAATGAAATTGTACAAAATATTTTGGTATGCTGAAGCATTAAGAGTTCCTTTCATTGGAACTAAAGGGCCAAACTCAACCCCTGAAAAACAACCCCGCACCATAATCCCCCCTCCACCAAACTTTACACTTGGCAAGTACAGTTCTCCTGGCAACCGCCAAACCCATACTTGTCCATCGGATTGCCAGACAGAGAAGCGTGATTCGTCAGTCCAGAGAACACGTCTTCACTGTCTAGAGTTCAGTGGCGGCGTGCTTTACACCACTGCATCCCACGCTTTACACCACTGCATCCCACGCTTTACACCACTGCATCCCACGCTTTACACCACTGCATCCGACACTTTACACCACTGCATCCCACGCTGTACACTACTGCATCCCACACTTTACACCACTGCATCCCACGCTTTACACCACTGCATCCCACGCTGTACACCACTGCATCCCACGCTTTACACCACTGCATCCCACGCTTTACACCACTGCATCCCACACTTTACACCACTGCATCCCACACTTTACACCACTGCATCTCACGCTTTACACCACTGCATCTCACGCTTTACACAACTGCATCGCATGCTTTACACCACTGCATCTCACGCTTTACTCCACTGTATCCCACACTTTACACCACTGCATCCCACGCTTTACACCACTGCATCCCACGCTTTACACCACTGCATCCCACGCTTTACACCACTGCATCCCACGCTTTACACCACTGCATCCCACACTTTACACCACTGCATCTCACGCTATACACTACTGCATCCCACACTTTACACCACTGCATCTCACGCTTTACACCACTGCATCTCACGCTTTACACCACTGCATCGCATGCTTTACACCACTGCATCTCACGCTTTACTCCACTGTATCCCACACTTTACACCACTGCATCCTACGCTTTACACCACTGCATCCCACGCTTTACACCACTGCATCCCACGCTTTACACCACTGCATCTCACGCTTTACACCACTGCATCCCACGCTTTACACCACTGCATCCCACGCTTTACACCACTGCATCCCACGCTATACACTACTGCATCCCGAGCTTTACACCACTGCATCCCACGCTTTACACCACTGCATCCCGCGCTTTTCACCACGCTTTACACCACTGCATCTCTCGCTTTACACCACTGCATCCCACGCTTTACACCACTGCATTGCACGCTTTACACCACTGCATCTCACGCTTTACTCCACTGTATCCCACACTTTACACCACTGCATCCCACGCTTTACACCACTGCATCCCACGCTTTACACCACTGCATCCCACACTATACACCACTGCATCCCACGCTTTACACCACTGCATCCCACGCTTTACACCACTGCATCCCACACTATACACCACTGCATCCCGAGCTTTACACCACTGCATCCCACGCTTTACACCCCTGCATCCCACGCTTTATACCACTGCATCTCACGCTTTACACCACTCCATCCCACGCTTTACACCACTGCATCCCACACTATACACCACTGCATCCCGAGCTTTACACCACTGCATCCCACGCTTTACACCACTGCATCCCACGCTTTACACCACTGCATCTCACGCTTTACACCACTCCATCCCGCGCTTTGCACCACTGCATCCCACGCTTTACACCATTGCATCCCACACTATACACCACTGCATCCCGAGCTTTACACCACTGCATCCCACGATTTACACCCCTGCATCCCACGCTTTACACCACTGCATCTCACGCTTTACACCACTCCATCCCACGCTTTACACCACTGCATCCCACGCTTTACACCACTGCATCCCACACTATACACCACTGCATCCCGAGCTTTACACCACTGCATCCCACGCTTTACACCACTGCATCCCACGCTTTACACCACTGCATCTCACGCTTTACACCACTCCATCCCGCGCTTTGCACCACTGCATCCCACGCTTTACACCACTCCATCCCACGCTTTGCATTGCACTTGGTGATGTAAGGCTTTGATGCAGCTGCTCGGTCATGGAAACCCATCCCATGAAGCTCTACCCACTGTGCTTGAGCTAATCTGAAGGCCACACAAAGTTTGGAGGTCTGTAGCTATTGACTCTGCAGAAAGTTGGCGACTTCTGTGCACTTCCTCAGCATGCGCTGACCCCACTCTGAGATTTTACGTGCCCTTCCACTTCGTGGCTGAGTTGCTGTTGTTCCCAATTGCTTCTATTTTGGCAATATAGTGTAGCTTCACTAGCAAAGTTTTTGATTGAAATGAATATAATCTTTTCAGCAGGATGGATATTAGAGTCACTTCTCTCCTGTTTTTTTCCCAGTGTAGATACAGCATAACTCTGTTTGATTTCTGTGGCATGTGCTAGGAGCTAGTAGTCAGTGTTGTTTAGGGATACAGGAAGTGACAGAGTGTAACCACTGTGCTGTTGGTTAGTTGTGACTCACTGATCTTTGTCTGACCACTGTGTGTGTGTGTGTATTGATGTGCCGTGTCTTCCTGGTATATATGTCAGCTGATAAGCGTGAAATGAGCCTGAGGCCCGAGCACACGTCTGTGTGTCTGTGTGTGTGTGTGTGTGTGTGTGTGTGTGTGTATGTGTGCTGTCCTCTGCAGCTCTCTGTAATTGTGTATTGATCAGGAAGTCTCACCCAGTCATCTTGCTTTCCCAATGGAACAAAACACACATCACACTTAATCTTACTGGTGACAGCAGTTCATAAACCAGTTGGGGAAAAAAACGTAAAAATAGGCTCTTGATTTTTACATGTTCCCGTGCAAAACTCACTGCCATTATTACAAGGTGTTTGGGATGGCTGTCAGGGTGTTGCTATGCAGTTTCTAAAGTTTTCTGAGTGATTTTAGTCAAGTCTATTATTATGTGGTTGCTAGGGTATTCTGGGTTGTTGCCAGGGCATTGCTTTGTGAAATTTAGAGTAGATGATCAGATAATTTAAATTTTTATGAGGTAAGATAACTTTTTTCACCGTTTCCTAAAATAGACAATGATAAGCCAACTGGATTAAAGGATTTTTTACACATCCGATTTTACGTTCCCCATTACTTAAGACATAACTGACTGAATTCTTGCGCAACAATAAACTATATGTAATTAAAAGACTAAAAATAAGAAAACAATACAATTTGGCATCCGCTCGAATGTCTCTGACCAGCCTTTAAGTATATAACAAATCCTGAAATAATATTAATGCAAAACGTGAATTAATCAGTTGATGCCGACTTTAACATCAAATAAATTAACATCCTCTGTAGTTGTCACGGTTATGTTCATCTGTCCTGTGTTTTTTTCTTGTTTTCATTAGTCATGTCTATCTTGCTCAGTTTTCCCGCTCCTCGTTACTCTTCAGCTGTAGCACCTGTGTCTAATCTTCATCATTTCATTCACCTGTGTCCTGTTAATGTTCCTTTGTTTGCCCTTGTATTAATACCGTGTTCTCCCTCATTCTTGGTCCGTTCTCGTTGATGTATAGCGTGTTTTTGTGGTTCCAAATCCTGTTTCCTCATCTGTCTTGTCCTTCATTCCACGTTACATAACAGTAGTAACAATAAAATCAAACTTAGTTGTAGTTTAGGGATTTGTTTGCCTGTTTTATTGACTGCCAGATGAAAACTGCAAAAGCCCGTTCATACCAAGAACTATAACTAAAAAGATATCTAGCCTATATTAGCGTCCACACCTGCGGATGATATCGTTCTGATTATTCTAAGCACATGCTTGTCTGTCACTTTAAATGCCAGTGCTCATTACAGCAGGATGGATTCTGATTGGCTGTCAATGTTTTTATCATTCATCAGCTGGATAAAATCGTTCTGAAAGTGATTCCAACGATATTTTCTCTGTGCCGTTATTGTTATAGCTGTGATGTGAACTCTGCTATTCTTTAATATTTAAAAAATAAATCTTTATTGTTATCTTTAAAGTTATCGTCCTTGTGAACTTGCCTTAAGTTTGATATGGCTTAGAAAAGTAGACAACAACAATGTGGTTTTTAGATTAGAAATATTTAAATCCCTAACTTGAAGTATGAGCAATAGTAACATTATCAAGTAAAAACCCCAGCGATTATCAGCTGAGCCCTCACAATTGACGACTACACACACACACACACACACACACGCAAACACAGATGCATAAATGAGGGGCAGGTTAAGCGCTGCTTTGACCCTTGACCTTTACAAGGGTCAGATACTGTCTAACTCAGTCTTATGGAACCAGTCACTCATTCTGCCACTGTATGACCCTCCCATAATGCCTGCGTTGTGTGTTATTGTAACGTTCTGATTTCCTCTTTCAGCCAGTGCTTGTTTATTGAGAGAAGCAGTTCTGGCTTTGCTTTCGCCAGCGTGAGTCCAATAACAGACTAAACCCGGCTGCCTCAGCAAAATATTAGCCTGTTTATTTTTGTGAAGAGTATCCTGTCAGTTTGAGGTTAAATGTAAGCGTAGCGCTTGCTGTAAAAATCCTATTTTAACACTCAAAGTGATGGTTTGACACAAACTCCTCCCGTTGCAATGACAACGTTTCATTTTATCCTCAAAACAGCTTGGAAATGCTTATTTTTTCTTTTTTAGGAAAAGCATACTTAAAAGGAAAACTAATGTAGGCCTACTATAAATCAATGGACTGAAACCGTAATGATGTTTCAACACAACGCGATTAATAATTGTGTACTGTAGCTATAATTCTTCGTCATTGGTGAAACTCATCAGTAATGTGATGTTGGAAGAGAATTGGACAGTGAGGAACCCCTATTAGATGTAATCTTGCTGTTATAGCAATTAAAGTCGAGTGCTTCGCTTTTAACGCTGGGCGTATCTGGAATGTTCAAGGCTGGAAAAAGCCCTAAAGGTTCCTTGTAATTCAAGAGCAACAGAACCTTTTCTGTTATTTTATGGTAAAGATGAAATTTATGGAGTACACGCAGAAATAAAACTTGCCTGTTCTTGAGCCAAACACTCCTCTGAGGATGAAAAGCCCAGAACGTGTGGATAAACAAGCCATGCTCACTTTCACACTCGCAGGTTTGAGCTCTGAAGACGAGTTATGCCACAGATTGTGTTTTTGAAAGAAATCTCTTATGTTCACAAATGCTTATTTGATCATAAATACAGAAAAAAATGAAATATAATTACAATGTAAAACAGCTGTTTTCTATGTGAATATATAGTAAAGTGTAATTTATTCCTGTGATCAAAGCTGAATTTTCAGAATCATTACTCCAGTCTTCAGTGTCACATGATCCTTCAGAAATCAGTATAATATGATGATTTGATGATCAAGAAACATTTATGGTTATTATCAGTGTTGAAAACAGCTTCATATGTTTGTTTGACATATATAGCCTACATCAATTTAATGCAGTCTTCCTCAGTACATTTCTTTCAAATATCGGACCCCCAATAAACTGTATGTTTTTTACATGGCGTGTTGATTATTGTGTAGTTTTGAATATTCATATGAGTGTGCAGTCGCTTGAATTCACAGAGCCACGGGACAAAACTTTACACACACACATTCATAACCGAAAAATGAATCTTGATGGTTCTTCCCTTTGGTGATCTTCATAAGTGCGGGAACAACACCCAGTAAGGTTCAGCTTTATCCCAGAGAATCATATTTCCATGATCTGGTTGAGTGAAAAGCGTGTGTTATTAGGACAGGCGTGTCACTGAACTCTTGCCAATGTCAATTTTCACAAAACACAGGCTTTTCCCACCTGAAGTGGATCATCAGTTCAGCTCAAACCTGCCCAACACACACACACACACACACACACACACACACACACACACACACGCACGCACGCACGCACGCGCACACACACACACACACACACACACACACTCGTCTGAGAGCTCGTGATCTTCAAGATCTGCAGATCCTCATGATCCCTGTATCTTCTCACACTCTCTAACACAAAACTGATTATTATTGCTGACACTGATATCATGGTTCCTGATATGCCCTAAAGATGCATCGGTAAGATAAGAGATGAATCTAGAAACAGAGAGATGGTAAGAGAGTGCTAGATCGACTCAGGGAAGGTATGAATATGAATCAATCATCTCATGTCAGTTTTGAGTGGAATAAAGCCTTGATGAGAATTCTGGGGGTTCTCTACGGGTTCAGCTGTCACACACAGTGAACCAGCCCTCAAACACACATGGAACCAGGTCCAGAAAAAACAGATTCCTGCCCGAGTACACACACATACACACACACACAGAAACATACTGACGGACACACACACACACACACACACACACACACACACACACACACACACACACACACACACACACACACACACACACACACACACACACACACACACACACACACACAGCGTTAAGCTTCATGTGTTTTTGGAGTTGGACTTTGTAGTCGCAGTGAGAATGTGGAGAATGTCAAATAAGGAGATTTAACTCTATAAAGCCTTTTAAAAACCCTATAAAAGTCTTTCAGTATAATTGAATAAACATCCTCCTTCACGTGTCTTTCTGCTGTCAAATCTGCTCTGATTTTATCAAGTAGACGCAAGAATAACTTTGATATTGTTTCATACTCTTCTTCCTCCTCCTCCTCCTCATCATCATCATCCTTCTCCTCCTCCTCCTCCTCATCACCATCCTTCTCCTCATCATCATCCTCCTCCTCCTCATCCTCCTCCTCCACCTCCTCCTCCTCATCATCATTATCCTCCTCCTCCCACTCCACCTCCTCCTCATCATCCTCCTCCTTATCATCCTCATCCTCCTCCTCCCCCTCCTCCTTATCATCTTCCACCTCCTCCTCATCCTCCTCATCCTCATCCTCTTCCTCCACTTCCTCATCCTCCTCCTCCTCATCATAATCATCATCATCCTCCTACACCTCCTCCACCTCCTCCTCCTCATCATTATCCTCCTCCTCATCATAATCCTCCTCCACCTCCTCATCCTCCTCCTCCTCCTCATCATCCTCCATCTCCTCATCCTCCTCCTCATCATCCTCCTCATCCTCCTCCTCCCCATCATCATCCACCTCCTCATCATCCTCCTCCTCCTCATCCTCCTCCTCCTCATCATTAGTCCTCCACCTCCTCCTCCTCATCATCCTCCTCCTAATCATCATCATCGTCGTCCTCCTCTTCCTCCTCCTCGTCATCATCATCATCCTCCTCCTCCTCATCATCCTCCTTCTCCTCCTTCTCATCATCATCACCATCCTCCTCCTCCTCCTCATCCTCCTCCTCCTCCTCCTCATCATCGTCCTCCTCCTCCGCCTCCTCATCCCCTCCCCCTCCTCTTCATCATCATCATCATCATCATCATCCTCTTCCTCCCCCTCCTCCTCCTCCTCATCATCTTCCTCCTCCACCTCCTCCTCATCATCATCCTCCTCCTCATCATTCTCCTCCTCCTCCTCATCATCATCCTCCTTCTCCTCCTCCCCTCCCCCTCCTCTTCATCATCATCATCCTCTTCCTCCACCTCCTCCTTATCCTCCTCATCATCATCATCCTCCTCCTCATCATCCTCCTCCTCATCCTCCTCCTCCCACTCCACCTCCTCATCATCTTCCTCCACCTACTCCTTCTCATCTTCCTCCACCTCCTCCTCCTCATCATCATCCTCCTCCTCCCACTCCACCTCCTCCTCCTCCTCCTCCTCCTCATCATCATCATCCTCCACCTCCTCCTCCTCCTCCTCCTCCTAATCATCCTCATTCTCCTCCTCCACCTCCTCATCCTCCTCCTCCTCCTCCTCCTCCTCATCATCATCATCCTGCTCCACCTCCTCCTCATCATCATTATCCTCCTCCTCCCACTCCTCCTCCTCATCATCCTCCTCCACCTCCTCCTCCTCATGCTCCTCCTCCTCATCATCATCCTCCATCTCCTCCTCCTCATCCTCCTCCTCCTCCTCCTCATCCTCCACCTCCCCCTCCTCATCATCGTCCTCCACCTCCTCCTCCTCATCATCCTCCTCCTAATCATCATCATCATCCTCCTCCTCTTCCTCCTCCTCCTCATCATCATCATCATCCTCCTTATCATCCTCATCCTCCTCCTCCCCCTCCTCCTCATCATCTTCCTCCTCCACCTCCTCCTCCTCATCATCATCCTCCTCCTCATCCTCCTCCTCCTCCTTCTCCTCCCCCTCATCATGATCCTCCTTCTCCTCCTCCTCATCATCCTCCTTCTCTTCCTCCTCCTCCCCTCCCCCTCCTCTTCATCATCATCATCCTCTTCCTCCACCTCCTCCTCCTCCTCATCATCATCCTCCTCCTTTTCATCCTCCTACTCCTCATCATCATCATCATCATCATCCTCCTCCTCCCACTCCACCTCCTCCTCCTCATCATCATCCTCCTCCTCATCATCCTCCTCCTCCTTCTCCTCCCCCTCATCATGATCCTCCTTCTCCTCCTCATCATCATCCTCCTTCTCTTCCTCCTCCTCCCCTCCCCCTCCTCTTCATCATCATCATCCTCTTCCTCCACCTCCTCCTCATCATCATCATCCTCCTCCTCATCATCCTCCTCCTTTTCATCCTCCTCCTCCTCATCATCATCATCCTCCTCCTCCCACTCCACCTCCTCCTCCTCATCATCTTCCTCCTCCTCCTCATCATCCTCCACCTCCTCCTCCTCATCATCATCATCCTCCTCCTCCCACTCCAGCCCCTCCTCAACATCCTCCACCTCCTCCTCATCATCATCCTCCACCTCCTCCTCATCATCATCATCCTCCACCTCATCATCATCATCCTCCTCCTCCTCCTCCTCCTCCACTACCTCCTCCTCATCATTATCCTCCTCCTCCGACTCCACCTCCTCCTCCTCATCATCCTCATCCTCCTCCTCCACGTCCTCATCCTCCCACTCCTCCTCCTCATTATCCTCCTCCACCTCCTCCTCATGCTCCTCCTCCTCCTCATCATCATCCTCCATCTCCTCCTCCTCATCCTCCTCCTCCTCATCCTCCACCTCCCCCTCCTCATCATCGTCCTCCACCTCCTCCTCCTCATCATCCTCCTCCTAATCATCATCATCGTCCTCCTCCTCTTCCTCCTCATCATCATCATCATCCTCCACCTCCTCATCATCCTTCTCATCATCCTCCTCCTCATCATCCTCCTCCTCCTCCTCTTACTCCTCATCATCCTCCACCTCCTCATCATCCTTCTCATCATCCTCCTCATCATCATCCTCCTCCTCCTCCTCTTACTCCTCATCATCCTCCACCTCCTCATCATCCTCCTCCTCCTCATCCTCCTCCTCCTCATCATCCTCCTCCACCTCCTCCTCCTCATGCTCCTCCTCCTCCTCCTCATCATCATCCTCCATCTCCTCCTCCTCATCATCCTCCTCCTCATCCTCCTCCTCATCCTCCACCTCCCCCTCCTCATCATCGTCCTCCACATCCTCCTCCTCATCATCCTCCTCCTAATCATCATCATCGTCCTCCTCCTCTTCCTCCTCATCATCATCATCCTCCACCTCCTCATCATCCTTCTCATCATCCTCCTCGTCATCATCCTCCTCCTCCTCCTCCTCTTACTCCTCATCATCCTCCACCTCCTCATCATCCTCCTCATCCTCCTCCTCCTCATCATCCTCCTCCTCCTCATCATCCTCCTCATCATCCTCCTCCTCATCCACCTCCATTTTTTGGTTTATTTGTTTATCTATCAATCATTATTGTATGGCATTGCGTTATATGGTTTAAATTCAAATACCATCTTACTAAGACATATTATTGGCAGATATAGAGTGATGACTGATATTTTTTGGATTTTGTCAGTGTCTGCTGTACTGTTATAAAGATATCATTGATTTACATTACAAGCATCAGAATTTCATCCATATAAATATCAGCATCTGCACCAAACTGCATTTTTTGCACCAAAATTGAGCTGTTTTTTTTCTCCATTTTCTTACTATATCAGATTATATGAGCCATAAAAACCTGATGGACCAAATATGATACTCAAAAAACATGAATGCAAACTTTTTTAGATTTTATTTTAGAGACTCAAGAAACTTCCATTTCAATTTTTAAAAAGTAGATGTTTCTGGCTGTAATTTCACATGTCAGGCGATATATGTAATGAAATGTAACTGTGTGGCAGAGCTGTAAAGTTGAATCTCTTGTGTCATTATCCTGTGGCTTGTGGAGCGTCTGACATCTTTCATTACGGTTGTTGAGTCGACAGCAGATCCTGACAGAAGATTGAAGCCCCTGAGCCATTCACCTGCACTCCTCACACACACAGATATCATTTACACCTGCACTCCACACACACACAGATATATCATTTATACTGGCACTCCTCAGTTCTCACCAGTGTTCAGTGTTGAGGAGAAGCATGACTCTGAGCACTGGGAACTTTTAAACACAGTGTTGAGAAGTGCTGGTCACATGCTGTTCTCCTCCTCTTACCTCGCTTTACTGGTTCAGTGGATATCCTAATGCTTTTATTTATCTCAGTGAAAGTTCAGTGAAAAGTTGAAAACATGGAGTCTTTGTGCAGATTTGAGACATTCTCTGTGAGTTGAGTCGACTCCCTCAGGCTGAGGTCTCTCTCTCTCTCTCTCTCTCTCTCTCTCTCTCTCTCTCTCTCTCTCTCTCTCTCTCTGTAATTGGTGTTGTCGTAAGCCGTGGTAGATCCAGTCTGTGTGATAAATGATACGGCCTCTGGTACTCTCTGAATGAGGAAGAGGGCATAACTTATCAGAAGTGCTGATTGAAGAGACTGTGAGAGTAGAGATGAAGATGGGAAGATCTAGAAGGTTCAGGCTTAACGATGACATATTTCCAATGTATTTCTTATTAAAACAGGAAGTTGGGTCTTGACTTATCAAAAGGTTCATATTTACGTCACATGGCCTCAATTTACATGATTTATTAAAAGTGTGAGGTATGTACGATTTTTTTTATTGTTTTTGACAGAAGTCTACTGCTTACCAATGCTGCAGTTATTTGATCATGATTACAGTAAAAACAGAGAAATATTATTACATTAATATAATTTATTCCTGTACTATTATTCCTTTATATGAGGAGCACTATATTCCAAGTCTTCTAAAGTCATATGACAGCTTTATGTGAGGAACAGAACAAAATATGTCACCAAGCCTTAAATTTTGATCCGATTCTCAAATAAAATTACTTGAATAGCTTCAGAGGACTTGCCAAAATCTACTGTTATAATTCTTGTCCTTTCTGGATCATCACAGATGCAGTCGCTGTGAATTATCGCCGTATACATAAACTGTAGAAAAAGGATTGACAGCACACACTCACTCACTTCCATTGTAGAAAAGTGAAGCCAGTGTCCCATTATGGCGCTGACATCTTGTTCTGGTTAATACAGTTTACTACGGAGCAACTCATTATGTTGGAGTGAAATAAACAGTCATGGAAATGTAGAAATGAAAGTTAAAGCTCCAATCTTCTCCCGAAAACCCCCCAAAAGTCCATTGGTGCCTCAGTGAATACTTCACTCTGAGAAGCTGTCAATCACAACTGTCAATCATGACGTCAGACTCCCTGATACATAGCATTAAATAACTAACTAAGACCAAACTTATAAATTGATTGTTTAGTTTGTCTCACGTCCTGTTAGATTACATGGAGAGGGCGGGTTTAAGAACTGTACTGGGACTAGGGTGACCACCATCAAACAAACCAAATGTGGGACGATTATAAGTTTGTGTGGGACAATGTGGGACACGTTACCAACACTAAAACATAACCTGAAACTGTTATATAATGTTTATCTAACTGAATAAAAACATTTGTATTCTGCCTTTCAGCTGATAAAAATTATTTGTTCTTTACTCCCTTCCAGAAAACAGCATTACATCACAGTAACATAACATATCTTTATTTTACATGACATGTAAATTCAACATCACTGAGCCCAAAGGCAGCAGCATCATGAAGATCACTATTTTTGAAACAGTTCTGACCAAGTCCATCTAAAGTCCAACAAAATTAATAATGAACAAATAAAATATAACCCAACATGAATTTAGATCATTGACATTGACCGTATTAAACCAAAAACGTTCATGTTTTTTTAGAAAGGATGTGAATTAAAACAACCACGGCAGGTAACAAGTTTATAAATTATGTTAAATTTAAAATTTAATTTACAGAATTATCCATTTGTTTTCTGACAGAAACACATGGAACGAACAAAAGAAGAACGCATGCACGTTTCTTACTACGATCATTAAAAACCAACAGACTGATGAAAACGTGGGACATTTTCTCAATATGCGACGTGCGAGACCAGGGGTGAAAGTGCTGTGCGGTAACGCAAAACGGGACGGGTGCTCACCCTAACTGGGACCAGCCACCTGGGGCCGATCAAAACGCTTTGGCTTCACTTTTCAGGACTTGTGTGGCATATTTGATCATATAGAAAGAAAAAAGATATTCCCTTTCATGCAGTTTGTAATAAAGCTGTTTGTGAATGTAAAAGGTCTCCAATGTTAGATGACCAATCAGAGCAGAGTAAACCAATCACAACAGACTGGGTCATCTGACCAATCAGAGCAGAGTAGACCAATCACAACAGACTGGGTCATCTGACCAATCAGAGCAGAGAAGACCAATCACAACAGACTGGGTCATCTGACCAATCAGAGCAGAGAAGGCTCTCAGAAAGGAGGGGTTTAGAGCTGATACTGTAGTAGATATTATGAAAAAATGAGTGTTTTTTGATCTTGGATGCATGTAAACCTGCTGTGGGAGACACAAAGAAAATGAGGATATTAGGGGCACTTTAACATCATGAGGTTGAGTAAATAATGACAGAACTGTCTGTGATCTGTGTCCTGCAGGGACACTAAAGTCATGGTGCTGTTCAACAGTCAGGGGTCCTGCCTTTCACCAGCAAAAACTCAGGTTCATACTCCACGTGCTGGCGTGTGTGTGTGTGTGTGTGTGTATCGATGTTTGAGCACAGATCGGGCAGCTGGTGTCCTGGTGTGAAGAAGTGCAGCATGTTCTCAGCACTGGTGTGGGATAAACATTAGATCTGATGAAAAACACAAACCAGCAGTGGCAAGATGTCTGAAGATTCAGCTTTATATGTGGGATTGAAGACATTTTAATGGGCTTGAAGATTAGATCATGCTGATAGAGAAAAAGCAAGTAGGATTGACTCCTCTCACGCTGATAATGAGCTATACGCTTCAGTCAGTCTGAACTCAGTGACCTCACACAAAGAAATGTCTCTGGGAATTGTGTTCATCATTTTCTTTTACATTACATTTTCAGTTTAATAGGTAGATCTGTTTCATACTGACCCATATATCTCTTTGACAAGTTTCTTAGGGCCACTCTTTTAGTATAAAACCTACTGTAAATCTGACATACGCATGTCAAAATCCAGCTGTCAATCATTTCTAGGCAGCCAAGATTAAAATGAAATCAGTGCAGAGCCGGACACATTATAGCAGTCTTTGTGAAACTCTAGAAGAAGTATACAAATAGTAAAGGACAGTTTGAAGAGCTCTCATTCGTTCTAAAACAGGCGTGTTTCGCTTTCTATATGGCACATTTTACTCAAAAAATGGCATATGCATATGCAATCATGTATTATTCAATCAGACTACTGTTTAAACGTTTTGGGGTTGGTAAGATGTTGTAATGTTTTCGAACGGAGTCTCTTATGCTCATCAAGGCAGCAAATCTTTACATTTTCATGAAAATACTTTTCTATTGGACAAATGCACACTAATTTGCATACGAATCCTCAGACATCTGCCACCGCTGGCTTCTCTTTTGTGTTAAAATATTACAACTATTTATCCTCTTGAGAGCAAACATTCATCATTCCCCATTATTTCAAATCCATTCATGAAAGTTTTGAATGAATGTAAGCTCAGGGAGATGATATAGACGGGATGTGGGATTGGCAGTATCCATGGAAACGGACCGTCTGCTAGTGATTGTCCATATGTGTCGAGGTTTAGGTACTGTTGTTAACGGCGGATCTTTTGTTTCTGTTCCTCTAGTCTTTCGTGTATTAAGCTGAGGTGATTTAAGTAATGAGCCGTGTTTTCTGAGAGACTGGCGTGTGTTTGTCCTCACTGGCCTCAGGAGGAGTGTGTGTGCGAGTGTGTTTCTGTGTTTGCGGAGGTAACCAGCATAAACAGTGTTATCGGCCCTCGTACAGAAGGACGTGTCAGTCAGCGGCTCCTGTGATCAGAGGCCATGTGTGTTTCTCTGGTATTTCCTCTCACGGTCAGAAATTCCCTTTAAACAAGCTTTGTTAGACCTGTAGGGAACTTGTGTGTGTGTGTGTGTGTGTGTATTCATATCCATAGAGTCTATGGTTGATTCTCACAGACTGTCTGTTTGTGTTTTAGTGACTCTTTCTGCAGGTTACTTTGTTTCGCCAGTAGTGACACAACTATCTTTACGAGTGAGTCATTGAATCACTCATTCAAGTGTTGGATTCAAAAACGCTGATTCATTCATGAATTAAAACGAGTGATTAGCTGCTACCCCAAAATTGTATACGGTCTGAGTAGGTACTTTTGATGAGGAACTTGCTTTACGTCCCTTATAGTTTGAAGGTGTGTAGTATGAATGTAATGTCTTTATGAGTCATTGAATCATTAATTGAATAAGTTTGACCATTGAATCATTCCAGTTCTCTTACACGGCCTGCGCTCGAATGTTTAAATTGGCATTGCTTAAATGAGTTTAGTTTAAAGTCAAGTGTGCTGTTCAGGTCTCACCTGCGCACTTGCATTGAGCAAAGTTTACGTGAAGCTAGAATGCATATCCATCGACAGAAACATGCATTAGCCTTATTTATTTTCAACAAACCATATTATAGATTCGTATTATAGAGAGCACGGGCGGAGAATGGTACAGTTTGATTTTTTACCGAGAACTGTTACACCCCTAATATATATATATATATATACACATATGTATATTTGAATGCAACACTTGCATGAATGATTCAATGACTCTCTCATAAAGCTCATCAAGACAGTCACTTGTCACCAACAAAGAAAATAAAGAATACATATGGTTTGGATTAGTTCCTCTAGTAGTTTCTGAATCTCTGCTAATGTGTTAAGCACATGCTGTCGTCCGTGCAGCTGGCGGTGAGAATCCACTCATCCACTCATTAAGGAAGGTTACACTCGGAGGTTACATGACAAATCCAGGCCTGGGGGAGGAAAGGGAAGGGTACGAGACTCCCTCAGCTGCCTTAGATAACTTATAATGGATTTATTATGTGTCTTTGATCCAGACAAACCTTTACCAGACTGCAAGACAGATGTGTGTGTGTATCAGAGTCTGTTGAAATGCATGACACACGCAGACGTCGATGCTGGACTGTAGCGAGGTCACCCTGAATATCTGCTGGTGGAGGAGTCATTCATCTTATCTGACAGACCAAGAGCTGACCTCACAAAAGAAAGAGTAATGAGGTAATGAAAGGGAGGAGTAATGGAAGGAGGGTTTGACCAGTATTACAGAGTTTTCTCTCAGATTTGACCCTTTCATCCTGAAGGTTTTGTAGTCTCTGTGAATCTGATATGATATGTTCTTTAAACACAGCAGGGAGAGACACTTCAAAGCTGCCATTAACCTTTAGATGTCTCAATGGGACATTTCAACTCAGACCGATGCTCTCCAAACCACTGACTGCTGGAAACACAGGTCATGACAGCTTAAGCTGGTCAACTTTATCAAGTGGTGTTTTAGTTGACCAGTTCAACCAGGTCTCCAGTAGTCTCAGCTGAACCACTAGGGCTGCACGATTAATTGCAATTAACCTGAAATCTCTCTTAAACCGAGTTGGCTTAGTGCGATTATGAAATGTGATTGTTTTTTTAAGCGCAGCTTGTCAGTAGGGCTAGGACGGTTACCGCATTACCGCAATACCGCGGTCACGTGACTCCAACCGCGGGTCTGAGCTCGTCACCGTCATCACCGCAAAAAAAACACAAAAAAAACTAAAAAACAAAACAAAAAAACATTGGCCTGCACTTGTGCACGTTGGGTCTAATGACATGGATTCATTGATTCTAACGACATGGATTATGTCTAATGATATTGTGGCTTACATGGATTCAAGGTTTTCTAAACAAAACTTATCATCAAAAGATGGAGCAAATCCGACCTTTCGCGAGTTGAGGAGCGCAATGTTCCATGACGCATAATAACATTCCATTCGTATTAGAGATGCGCGGATGGACTATTATTATTTCATTCGCAACCGCATCACAAAACTCATCTGTCCGCCATCCACCCGCACCAACGTTTTTTGAAGGTCTATGAGCGATGCGCTGCTGCCGCGAGGCTAGAAAGCTCTTGGCTGTTCTAGAAAGAACACTGATCCAATGCAGCAAAGATATTTAAAGGCTAAAGTCCCTAGTATATTGGCTATGTTGTATCCCCAGAATATCAGCAGTGAACTCCGTCTCCGATCGGCGCACAGGGATAAATAGAAATAAGTAAAGCCTGTGCACATTGGCAAACCTGACCTTACCTGACTAGGTTACTGTAGACTAAAATTTTAGCATTTCGTTTTGAATTTTGTTTAAAAGTAGACATTCAGGCCCAGCCTTCGCCGAGTTTCGGTTCATTTATGAGACGCGCTCCTTTTCACCCGCAAGAGATCGCACCTGCGCTTCCACGTCCTCCTGATTATATGTCTGCTATATTTGCTTTTTATTAATTCCAGGCAATTAGTTAATGAAACAGTGATTAAAATTAAGGTACAATTTATACAAAACGAAATTTAATTTAAAGAAAGGCTTTCTACAAAACAAATCTTAATAAAGTGGTCAAAATCGTGTCTGACCCATCTTATGATCCTATCTTACTCATGCTGTTCACTTTTCATATAATCGACAAAGAATAAAAATAAAAAATAACACTATATTATGTAAACATAAATATGGAGTATAATATTTGTAATTAAAAGACATGTTGCAATAGGTGTTCTTTCATTTCCAATGTTAACATCATAATGTATTCTCCTGAAAATGAATTCAATGCGAATGTATCTGAGAATATTCTTAAATAAGGAAATCTATTCAGTGATTGGTTCATGCCAAATTACTGCTTGATGAAAATTTGACTAATTCAAATTGTGCTCGTTTTTTTTCGGATGTAGGCTAGGTGACATTTAAAGTATGTCTAGCAAAAACGACTTCTGGTGCGTGCGCGAAAGTTTGTTTTGGTTGGTATTTAAAGCAGTTTACCGCCATACCGCAGGAAAATCTTGCTTTTCAACCGCGGTTAGAAAAAATCCATACCGCCCCAGCCCTACTTGTCAGTGACGTACAGCTCTGTGATCAGTAGTAAACGCTGCTCACTCTGAGAGCACTGTGAGTTTGAGTCGCTTATTATGTGCATTTTAAAAAGAAACACACATCAAACATCTCTCCAGACATGAGAAGCATTTATGAACCAGCAAAAGACAATATTTAATAACATGTTTTTACTCAACTCACTTCATAACATCAGTTGAGTATTTGAAAACATCCTTCTGTGAGATGATGTGGCTTCTTACACAGAATAAGGCACTCAACATATTATTATTTCATAGTATTCTATACAGAGATAAATGCCAATTAGCTTTCAATTATAAATATACTTTATTATCATGAAAATTCCCGAGAAGGCTTGAAGAACTCAGATAAAATATGTATTGTTGTATTCGTGTGTTTATTAGTCATAATTAATCAAGGCGTTTTGATCCTCAGGTACATTACTCAGGTACAGTGATAGTATGATGCCCATAGGGATTGTGTTATCTACTTCTGCGGGGCTTATGGGAGTGTCTGCGCGAGAGCTGGAGGAGCATTTACCGCTGACAGCAGAGCCGTGCTTCACTGACAAGCTGCGCATAAAATAAGCGTAGCCTTTGCCCAATCGTGTGCGGTTTAATTACAATTAATCGTGCAGCTTTATGAACCACCAACCACTTTACTCATGTGATGTTATCTTCTTTTATACAAAAGTTAGTTCTGATCCTCCAATCAGGGGTCGGTTTCCCGTACAACGACGTAACTCACTGCTTCACTATCAGAGTACGGTGACTCGTTGAAGAAATCATCTAGCTAGTCACGACAGTTTCCCGAAACCGTTTTGTCTCAAATTTGACATTCAACCACATTGGTTAATGATGTCATGCAGGTGTTGGAGTAAAAACTTCTTTTGATAAATCTGTTTAAGAATTTATGCCAGATTTAAAAACATGTAAAAGTCTATGGTTGATCCACACAGACTGTCAGTTTGTGTTTTAGTGGTGGGGTTTTTTAGTGACTCTTTATGCATTTTACATTGTTGCACCAGTAGATAGCGATAAATGACTATCTTTATGAGTCATTGAATCATTCATTCAGGTGTTGCATACATAACGCTGATTCATTCAGGACTAAAACAAGTGATTAGCTGCAACCCTGAAATTGTATACTGCCTGAGACTCTGAGGTACTACATTTGATGAGGAACTTGCTTCATAACCCTTAAAAAAGTATGTTCTATATAGTATGAATGTGTGTAGTATAAAGCAGCTCATTCACGTACTTTGAGCTTATTGTTTTATGAGTACTATGAATTTGGACATACTAGTCATGCACGTACTGTTTTCCGCCTGCTATATAGTAGGGAAGTAGACATACAGTATTCAGTGCAGGGACTGAAGTGAGTCATTGAATCATTCACACAATCATTCTCTTCAAAAAACACTGAATCTTTCAGAAACAAAATGCTTCTATTGTGTGTTGCTTTGGATTTGTGTGGAACTATTTACGCTGGCAGCGCAAAAACCATCAAAGTGTCAATATTGTGTCTAAAATGTAAGTTACTCGATATTAACTGTAATCAAACAAAATAGCAAGATTTGGCTGAAACTTGTTGTCTGACTAGGCACACAGGTCGTGTGTAAAAAGGAAAATGAAGTCAATATTTGTCAGGTTAATGCCATAGTAAACATGACATCTGTAATTCCTTATCATTAATGTGTTCTTACAGTTATATGATGCATAATTTTACATTTGGCTGAATACGATTGTTCTAACATGTTTTTATGTAGTTTCAAAATAAGTCACACTTCTCTGTACCTGTGACTCAAAAAGTCCCATAAGCTGGATACGATGTAATTGCTATTATATAGTGCTTGGCTAGAAAAAAACAGCAAAGGGGACCAAAACCCTGGTTATGTGAGAGGTGATCTACCAGCTGTGACGAGGGTGACCAGCGCTGGGTCACTGAATAACCCATCCACACGAGCCTGGGTCAGCTGGACAAGCTGCCTCCACCACACGGGAAAAACAAATCCTGCAGGGTTTCCTACTTTGTGTTTTTCCACTTTTTTGACTTCCTTTCTCTAACTTTCACGGTCCGTCTGTCTGTTATTCTCTTTCCCCGTCTCTCTCTATGCCACAGACGATGAAGGTCTGTGCGTTTGTTGTTTAACGAGAGACTTCTGGTGCTACTATTAGTCTAAATGCCCAAAGGACAAAGTGCTATCTTACACGAGTCTGTCACACGCTTTTGATATTACCAACACCGCCACTGCAAAAATCATTGTTTTCCAGTAAAATATCTAACCTACATTTACCATCAAACACCAAATATTTTAGCAGAATGTATATTTAATCAGAATAATTGCACTTCTGTTGTTTGGCGCTGAAGTTTAACAGAGACTCTCTTGTGAACCTTACCTCACGCGACTTTCGAACATTTACAGATTAGGATATAACCCTGACATGTAAGTTATGTGCTTGGGAAAGCATGTGGTATTGTATGCTTTTGTCTGAAGCACATAATGTAAAGGTTTGTCATGTTCAGGCAACTTGGGTCCTGCTACATTTCACAAGCGTTTTGTCTCTAGAAATGCGTATATATAACAGAAGTGACTGGAGAATGTTTGCAGATGCGTTTAAATGG